>NC_057802.1:459521709-459527702 GCF_018294505.1 Triticum aestivum | reverse complement strand
GATCGGGCTCCAAACCCTCCCCCGTTGCCCACCTCGCCGTCGGTGTTCCCCGACACCGCTCGCCGTCTCAGGCGTTGCCCCGCCATCGCCGCCTCGACCCCGTCGCTCGCCTCCTCGTCCTCGCCCCGTTCCCAATCCAGAACTGGATCGGGTCACGACCCCGACGCCGCCTCGCCGCTCGGAGCCACCACGACGGCCTGCCTCCCCGCCGGAACGATGTCTCCGTCCTCCTCCTCACGCACGGCTGCCCCGTCCCTACGAACCCCGGTGAGGACCCCGGTCCTCCTCTCTCCCTCGCGCCCCAGACCGCAGCCCCGGTTGCGTGCCCGCCGCCCTGGATGCGCCCGGCCTGCTCCCTGCCCCGCGCGTGTCGCTTCCCCCGCTCGCCGCTTCTGCAGTGCTGCTGTCGCTGCTTCTGTTGACGCCGGTCGCCGCTACAGCCTGTGCACGCGCGCGCGTGCTTGGCCTCGCTGCCGCCAGCCAAGCCCTCGCTCACGCCGCATCGCCTGCTGCCGCCCCTGCCTCGCTTCTCGCTCCACTCTGGCGCTGCACTCGCGTCGCCCGCCAGCCCCTGCTCTCGCCGCGACACCGCCTCCCGCTTCCTTGGCCGCACCCGCCGGCGACCACCCGTCCAAGGCCGCCACCGGCCGTGGCTATGGCCTCGCGCCGACTGTCGTGGCCCCCTGCATGCCTCTACTCATTGGCTGGTGCTCGCTGGAGCCGTCCCACGCCCGCGGACTCCCCCCTGCTCGCCCGCTGCGTCCGGCGGGCTCCGCCGTCACCGGCGACCTCGCCTCGCACCGGGCGGGTTGCGCCTCAGCGCCTGGTGCCCTCACGCCCGCGCCCATAACCGCAAGCCCACGCGCCCGCTTAGGCCCCAGGGGCCATGGATAGCTGGCCCCGCCCCCGTACCTCTGACAAACGGGGCCCAGCCCCTGAATGTTTAAAAAAAGATGGATAGAAAAAAGAATTAAAAAATAATAAAATAAATTTAATTAATTAATTAGTTAATTAAATAAATAAATTAACGTAATTAATCATGTTTAGTTAACCTAATTAACTATTGTTAACTAATTAAACATTAATTAGATTAGTTAAATCCTAATTAGAATAAACAGAGTATGACATGCGGGACCCACACTTCAGAATGACCCAGTCAACGCCCTGTTGACTGCTGACGTCATGCTGACGTCAGCATACACTATTCTGAATAATGTTAGAATTAAATAGATAATAATTTAGAAAATGATTTAAAAGCTTTGAAGATTAATAGAAAATAAACCGCAGCTCGGATGAAAATACTTTGTACAGCAAAGTTGCTCAGAACGACGAGTCGAATCCGAATACGCAACCCGTTCGTTCGCGACACACCCTTAGCATATCGAACATGCAACTTTCTCCCTCCGGTTCATCTGTTCGAAAACGCGAAACACCGGGGATACTTTCCCGGATGTTTCCCCCTTCGCCGGTATCACCTCTTACCGCGTTAGGGCACACCTAACACCGATCTTTGCTTTGTCATGCATCTTTATGCATCTGTTTTCATTGTATTCATTGTTACCCCCTCTTCTCTCCGGTAGACTACGAGACCGACGCCGCTGCTGGTGCCCCGACCGACTACGTTGTTGACGACCCCTACTTGCCAGAGCAACCAGGCAAGCCCCCCCCCTTGATCACCAGATATCGCCTATTCCTTCTCTCTACTGCTTGCATTAGAGTAGTGTAGCATGTTACTGCTTTCGGTTAATCCTATTCTGCTGCATAACCTGTCATTGTTGCTACAGTTGTTACCCCTACCTGCTATCCTAATGCTTAGTATAGGATGCTAGTGTTCCATCAGTGGCCCTACACTCTTGTCCATCTGCCATGCTATACTACTGGGCCGTGATCACTTCGGGAGGTGATCACGGGCATATGCTATATACTTTATACTGTTACATTACTTATGATACTATTCGGAGATGGGGGCTGAAGGGGCAGGTGGCTCCATCCCGGTAGAGGTGGGCCTGGGTTCCCGATGGCCCCGACTGTTACTTTGTGGCGGAGCGACAGGGCAGGTTGAGACCACCTAGGAGAGAGGTGGGCCTGGCCCTGGTTGGCGTTCGCGGTTACTTCAAAATAACACGCTTAATGAGATCTTGGTATTTGATCTGAGTCTGGCCATGGCCTATACGCACTAACCAACTACGTGGGAAAGATATGGGCACTCGACGTCGTGGTATCAGCCGAAGCCTTCGTGACGTCACCGACTGAGCGGCGCGCGCCGGATTGTTCCGCGTAACGCAACTTCCTTTGAAATGGAGGTTGCTAGGTCTGCTTCCGGCCGCCCTCGCAACGTGCAGGTGTGCAATGGGCGATGGGCCCAGACCCCTGCGCCATAGGATTTAGACCGGCGTGCTGACCTCTCTGTTGTGCCTAGGTGGGTCTGCGACGTGTTGATCTTCCGCGGCCGGGCATGACCCAGAAAAGTGTGTCCGGCCAAATGGGATCGAGCGTGTTGGGTAATGTGGTGCACCCCTGCAGGGAAGTTTATCTATTCGAATAGCCGTGTCCCTCGGTAAAAGGATGACCCGGAGTTGTACCTTGACCTTATGACAACTAGAACCGGATACTTAATAAAACACACCCTTCCAAGTGCCAGATACAACCCGGTGGTCGCTCTCTAACAGGGCGACGAGGAGAGGATCGCCGGGTAGGAGTATGCTATACGATGCTACTTGGTGAACTTCAATCTACTCTCTTCTACATGCTGCAAGATGGAGGCTGCCAGAAGCGTAGTCCTCGACAGGACTAGCTATCCCCCTCCTATTCTGGCATTCTGCAGTTCAGTCCACCGATATAGCCCCTTTACACATATATCCATGCATATGTAGTGTAGATCCTTGCTTGCGAGTACTTTGGATGAGTACTCACGGTTGCTTTTCTCTGCCTTTCCCCCCTTTCCTTTCTTCCTGGTTGTCACAACCAGATGCTGGAGCCTAGGAGCCAGACGCCACCGTCGACGACGACTCCTACTACACCGGAGGTGCCTACTACTACGTACAGGCCGTTGGCGATGACCAGGAGTAGTTTAGGAGGATCCCAGGCAGGAGGCCTGCGCCTCTTTCGATCTGTATCCCAGTTTGTGCTAGCCTTATTAAGGCAAACTTGTTTAACTTATGTCTGTACTCAGATATTGTTGCTTCCGCTAACTCGTCTATGATCGAGCACTTGTATTCGAGCCCTCGAGGCCCCTAGCTTGTATTATGATGCTTGTATGACTTATTTTATTTTTAGAGTTGTGTTGTGATATCTTCCCGTGAGTCCCTAATCTTGATCCTACACGTTTGCGTGTATGATTAGTGTACGATTGAATCGGGGGCGTCACAGCGGCTCCGGTAGGGTGGACTACGGTGTGGGCGAAGCAGATCTGTGGCCGTGGACGAGGGCGTAGGTGAAGCTGCTACAGTGGTTGGGTTAAGTATGGTGTCGACGATGCGGATCTGCAGCCGTGGACGGGGCGTCAGAAGCTGCTCCGGTAGGTTGGATGAGGGTGCGAGGAAGCGGATCTGAGGCCGTGGACTTGTGAGTTGGCAAAGAGTCCCTGGTAGGGTTGAAAATGGTATAGGCGAAGCTACTCCGGTGGGGTTGACGATGGTGTCGGCGAAGCGGCTCCGGTAGGGTTGAGGAAGGTGTCGGCGAAGAGGATCAGAGGCCGTCAACGGGGGCGTCGGTGGGGCGGCTCCGGGGGGTGTGGACGAAGCGTCTCCGATGGGGAATGCGAATGAGCCGCTGCAGATGCGCTGCGGTTGACGAGAGTATCGGCGAAGCAGATCCGGCGCCGTGGACAAGGCCGGCACTGAATGGGCTGTGGTACAGTGGTGGATGAGCAGTCTACTTGTTTCTAGGGGAGGTGGGAGGGGTAGATGCGGCCGCAGAAGCAGATCCGGCGAGGTGGACGCCGCTGGCAGTGAATGGGCTCTGGTACGTCGGTGGATGAGTAGTCTAGGGTTTCGAGAGGGGAGGGGAGAAAGACCGATGAAGTACGGACGGCATGATGTGAGATGCTCTGGTGTTGTGGAGTTAGTCATTTTTGCGGGAGGGGAGAGGAAATGGGGGTGCCGTGTAGTGGGGGGGGAACCGGAAGTTACCAAAGCAGCCCCGACCTATTATGTAGGTGAGGGCGGTATTGTAACTGTTGGTCCCCGTGCACCAAGGACAAAAGGGGAATTTCGCATGCTAAAGACTAAGGTGGCGGAAATTTTAGAAGGAGGCGGGAGATTTTGCCGCCCGCGGGATCGTTCGTATCCAGTTTCAACTAATTTTGGACCGTGCTAGCGGGAAGGTCATGCGAGACTGTGTACACGGGGCACGCGTCAGCAGTTAATAACTAGTGTGAAGTCCACGCTAGAAAAAAAGACAATAACTCGGGATGATGCGCCGATAACTTGGACGTTCACACGGGCGCGGCCAATCGTACGGGTGTAGTGGCGCGTTCACAGAAAAAGGGATCAAACGCTCAGCCTATGTATTTCTCGTGTAAATAGATAATTTAGTGCAATTGGCTATTTACTTTAAACATAATGCATTGACGTGTTAGTGTAGAGGCGCACAAAAAGAAATGGATATTGTAGTCCACTACTTAAAAGTGTTACCTCATATGATTACATAGCCTCCATTTCATAAATTGCGTACCCGTTGAATTCATATATGAATATTACATATATTACTTCATAATAGAACCTTAAACCATCCAAGACTAATGATTTTGAATGCAAGAGTTAACAATGGTGCATGTACATGATAGCTACATTGGTTGTTTGAAGAAACATCACTGTAACTTTGGCATGCACAACTGAAAAGGTTTATTTAAATAGAAAAAATGTGATATGTGAGTGTCCAATCTTTATAGCGTTGAATCGATATTGTACCTTTGGCCACGATACGAAGTAGATATTGATTTATGTTCAAGCGATGCACGTCCATGATCGCTAGATAGTGATACGTGAATGAATTGTGCAATCTCTCTCACATGCATACATATCTCATTTCCCTGTGGGCATCGGAATCACACACGCGCACTTCATGTATTTCTCTCCCTCCGTCAAGGTTAGAATTCGTCTTTCTACCCCGTCCTACAAGTCTCTCACACAGAAACACACACGCTCTCTCTGTCGAACATGCCCACCCCTTTAATTCCGCCCACCCACAGCCACTAATGTCTCAAAGTATAATAATGTCTCTCACACATATGCCTAAGGTTAACTCAAGTTCCGGAACCATATGAATACATACAATGGGATTCCAGCAGAGCACCTTTTGTTTTGAGATTTCGCGCTCTCTCTCCCTCTCTCTCTCTCACACACGCGCGCGCGTGCACACACACATTGTTTCTCACTTCATTTTTCTGGCACTTGCATGCACACAATTTTGTTTATCTTCGTGATGCTTTAAGTATGCCTCGCACAAATGCTATCTACCTATCCCTTAATATAGTTATATATGTGTCACACAAACTCCTTCTCCCTACTAGCAAGATGCCCATGCGTTGCACCGAACATCAAGATGCATTTGTATGAGTAGTTTATCTTGTGGGAGAAAAGGATGAACGAGGGAATGCCTTATTTGCAAATGCGAAGAGGGGTGTGGGTATCTTTTTGCAAAATCGCCACAATTTCCTTCCTATCCGTCGGATATAAATCGGATGGCCTATATTGTAGGATGGCAGGAACACCATCATCACCAACTCTGTTTTTTATAAGAGTAGGGATATGTAAGTGTCACTGCCCCCCCCCCCCGACACACACACACACACACTTCCCAACACCGAAGGAGTAGGGTGACACCTCGATCTTGATACTAATCTATCGACTGGCTTCTCTCTCAAACACACACACACGCACACACACTACCCGACACCGAAGGAGTAGGGCGGCACCTCGATCTTGATAGTAATCTATCTACTCCTCTTTCAAACACACATACACACTCGCTAGTTGTGCCTCTGTGCCTAC
>NC_057802.1:459302794-459521452 GCF_018294505.1 Triticum aestivum | reverse complement strand
TCTGATCATAATCTGTCAATTGGTTTCTCTCTCGAACATTGTGTCTCTGTGCCTCGCTCAGTAGCCCCCTCGATATGTAGACTTCTCGCGCGCGCACAGCTGTAGTGACGATGACGCTGAACCCAGTGTGCCTCATTTTTACCGGCCTCATGTGATAGTTTTCACCCTGTTTTCTGTTAATTAACAAGGCAACCTTTTCTTTGTTACTACTAGTGAATCTGAAATCATTCGGGGCAGACATAAAATATATCACTTCAACCCAATTATCGCAGTAACTATTTTAAAAAAAACTAGCTAGATGCCCGTGCGTTGCACGGAACATCAAGATGCATTTGTATGAGTAGTTTATCTTGTGAGAGAAAAGGATGAACGAGGGAAGGCTGTATTTGCGAACGTGGAGAGGGGTGTGGGTATATTTTTGCAAAATTGCCATAGTTTTCTTCCTATTTGTTAGATATAAATCCGACGGCCTATATTGCAGGATGGCACGCACACCATCATCACCAACTCTGTTTTCTACTCCCTCCGTTCCTAAATATTTGTCTTTTTAGAGATTTCAACAAGTGACTACATATAGAGCAAAATGAGTGAATCTACACTCTAAAATATGTCTACATACACATCCGTATGTGGTAATCCATTTGAAATCTGAAAAAGACAAATATTTAGGAACGGATGGAGTATAAGAGTAGACATGGAGATATATCTCCAGCATGGTCTACAACAAAAATGTGTTGGACTGGTTAGCGCCGGATGCTCGCAACGCGATGACATGAGTTCGAATTCTGTCTTTAACTTTAGATTTTTATATTATATATTACTTATTTAATATATACTTCTTTCGCAACTTACTGACAGTGGAACCCACAGAGTACTTACAATACAAGATTAAGGATGGACTTGTTTCTTTTTAACTTTCTGTACGAAGCTGTAGCCACCCTGCAAGTCATGTGTACACTGTACATGCAATTAACTTTTTATAGAGGGACAATCATACACGCAATTAACTCAAATGGATTGGATGTCACTCTATTATTTCCAGCATAAGAGCATCTCCAACGGCAGCCGGCAAATTTCCTCCCACTCCCTTCCGCGGAGGACGACATCAAACGCCAGCGGCATACATTTTCACAACTCTAACCAACCAGATGAAATTCGTGCAAACACGGACTGATTTCATATAAGCATAAAGGATTTCGTATAAAAAAGGCGGATCTTCATATAAACATGATGGATTTCATTACATTTACATGAACTAAGCGGTGCCAATCTGGCTCTCTTGGTATAATTAATACTCCCTCCGTCCGGAAATACTTGTCCTAGAAATGGATGTATCTAGACTTATTTTAGTTATAGATACATACAATTTATCCATTCTTAGACCAAAAATTTCCCGCCAGCTGGAGAGGGAGTACATAATCTAAATGGCCACCCGCGGATCCCTTTGTCTTCCTCATGTCCGGCAGACACTTTGCAGGGTCGACGAAGGTCCTCGGAAGAGACGAAGAAGCAAAGAAACCACCTGAATGCGCAGTCGTCTCCTCGGCGGTGGCCTTCATGGGACCCAAGTGGCGGCGGCCTCCCGTGTTCTACTTCTCCTCGATGATGGCGGCGGACACGGAGAAACTGGCCACCGACTCGTCGCTCTCCATGCACCCGGCTTCTGTCTCTGCCTGCATGGCGCTGTCGCAGGCACGGGAGGCACGCCCACAGACACGGGAGGCGTGGCACTGCAGACACTGGTGGCGCGGTACGACGCGGCAGCGACGACGCCCGTACCGGTGTGCTCGCCGCCGTGCTGGCGTGGAGCAACTCGCCACTCCTAATCGAGCTGAACTGGAGCGGCGAGTTGCTGAACCACGCGCCTGCTTGGGGCGGCAACTGGCTCCGTCGGTCCAAGCAAGGTTGGTGAAGCACCGAGCGGCCTCGCCCGTATTCGGAGGGCTCGGCGGGCCACCCAGCCGGGTAATATGCCGGAGAACGGCTCCTCGGAAGCCATCGGAAGAGTGGAGAAAATGGTGAAGAAGGAGATGGGGGAGCGGCGGAGGGGTGCGATTCTTGCCCGCTGTCTGTCTGGCCTCGTGTAAATAGAGGGCGGACGGTAGGAGCTTGGCTGGCGTCTGGCCTCGATTAAACTGAGGGCGGACGGGAGGAGCTCGGCCGGTGTTGCATTTAATTCCGGTCCGCTCATGAACAGACGTGTGGCCGGAGTAGGTTTCTCGGTTTGCATGCGGGTTTAACGGAGGGGTTTTATGGAGGCGAGGAGGCGGGTTCAGCCGGGCATGCAGCGGGCGGTGTAGTACTATTTGATTTGACAGCGGGCGGCGCAGTTCCCGATACAGCTTTAATGCAGACGAGGGAGGGAGTAGCCGTTCCTGAAATGTTGAACGGCCAATGCATCCTCTTTCAGTTAATGCATGAGGGAAGTAATGGGAGGAGGACCGGGAAAAGAGGCTGGACGATGTGAATGCAACGCAGTTTGCCCTCATATAAAGGCGCCCCTCCATTCCAATGCATCTACCACATCATACGCACCTAAGAATTTGCCTAAGCACCTACACTAAGCGCAAAAGAGCTCACTCCAGACCCATGGCGGTGATGCGCGTGAGCAGCCAGCGGCTGTGCCAGATGGTCCACGACGTCGGCCTGCGGCATGGCGCCGAGGATTGTCTCCAGACGGTGTTGGAGACCGGCTGGTGGATAGCCGCCGTCGACGCCAACTACGACTCTCAGTTGGACCAGATGATCGTTGCCACCACCAACAAGTTCACCGTCCTCAAGAAGCTCGCGGACGACATCGCCGTACTCCTCCAGCCCGCGTGCCCGGGCTCCTCATTGCCTGCCACCCTAATCGGCCTCCATGGCCAGGACCTCTTTCAAGCACTGGTGGCCCTGCGACTGCCCGCCGACGCCACGAAGAATGTCCACCTGGAGGTCGCGCTCGCCACGAGGCGCCTCGCCCTGCAAGAATTCATCGACCTATACATCCACGTGTACGAGCAAATCGTGTACATATGTATCTACAAGGCCAGTGAGGACGCTACGACGTTGGCCTTCCTCAACCAGCTGGAAGCCTTGGATGCCTTTGCTGAGAAGCACCTCGACCTCGCCACAAAATCCACCACTCCTTAGCCGCCGGTCGGTGGCCCGGCGCACTAAGTTGAGGAGGAGGAGGTCGTACGTTGATGGATGCATCTTTCTTCTTGCCTTCTGTAACCACCACTGCGATCGCATCATCATCGTGGCCTTACCACCCTACAATATGGGGTCAAAAAGCCAAAAAAAATAAGTATTGTGCTGTTGCATTCTCGTTCCAGTCAATACCGACATGTGCGATCCCTTTGCTTAATTATATGCATCACTGTAACTAGTACTCCATCCGTTAATTTATAAGTTGTGCTTACCTTTTCCATCAACTTCGTGCAACGCGCGGGCATCTTGCTAGAAACACTAGAACATGTCGGACCGCATGTGACCAAACCGACGATGTGCCAACCTAGCTACTATGTACCCTGCTTATCTGGCGGAAATAGCCCCGCCCTAGCATTTCCAATCGTTATTTCTACCTATCGATCGTGCCAAGGAGCAGAACCAAAATGTTACAATTTATACATGTTTCTCTACTCCTACTCCTATAAAAGACTCAGTTGGTGATGGTGGTGTGTCTGCCATCCATCATTGTTGTGAGGTAAGTTGTGGCATTTTTGCAACAATAGCCCACTTCTCTGCTCCAATTTGCAGAAAACCCCTTATTATCTTGAAAGCAACCACATCCCTCCCTCACCTCATCAAAACAGCCTGAGAAATATATTTTGAGTGAAAAGTACTCCCTCCATTCCTAAATATTTGTCTTTCTAGAGATTTCAATAAGTGACTACATACGGAGCAAAATGAGTGAATCTACACTTCAAAATATGTCTATATAATCCGTATGTGATAGTCCATTTGAAATCTCTAAAAAGACAAATATTTAGGAATGGAGGGAGTAATATATTAGGAGTATATCAAAACAAGAGTGATTTCTTTCAAGTTTGTGAACAAGTACTACTATTCTACTACTTTGGATCCGTCGCAATGCACGGGCACATTGCTAGTAAAAGGAAAAGGCCTGCTGCGTTCGCGTCGCACTCCCCCACACACGCCCGGGAATCGGGAGTACTCCACGACCCGTCCGGCATGACACATAGCTTAGGGAAGGCGTTTTGCCTAGCATTTTCACTTTCATGTGGGACCGCCATTGAGCAAACCGACTATTGGCAAACCGCACCCCGCCCGCCGCCGGGTTGGAAAATAGAAACAAGGGGAAGATCTAGCTGTAGCACGGAAGCCAAGAAATTTGGTGTCAAATGGGGCTCGTTGATAGAGTAGGAGCATTCCGTACTACTCTACTCCTACTAGTACCAAGTTTGTACTATACAACTAGTACTACCACTATACAACTAGTAGGTACGTGCACGGCACAGCATCGTAGGAACAAAAAACGGGAAGATCTTGTTTTGGGTGATTTATCTTTTTTCGGTCAATGTAGTATGAATAATATGATGTGGGGGGCACCCATGAAGCTTATGTGGCTTGGTTGCATG
Organism: Triticum aestivum; assembly: GCF_018294505.1. Classification (NCBI taxonomy): domain Eukaryota; kingdom Viridiplantae; phylum Streptophyta; class Magnoliopsida; order Poales; family Poaceae; genus Triticum; species Triticum aestivum. The sequence goes on along the minus strand of NC_057802.1, from coordinate 459,516,869 downwards.
GCTACGAAAGGTTAGAGAAAAATAAATAGATAATGTGTTTAGAGTGCACTCCACTAAACAGATATACTTTGGATACATTGCAACGGGCCGGCACATCTATATCTATACCCCCTATATAGTGTATGAATAACTTTGAAAGTTGTTAGTTGGATGAAGCCAATCCGACGGTACAAACATGGCAAATCCGAGCACTACTGGCCCTTGGATATCATCTACATTCCACCAGATTCTGCCACATGTAGAATCTAGAAGACTCCATGGTTGAACTTCATTCATGACTAACTTTTCCACAACTAAGCTTAGGCAAAGTGTGTCTGCCACAAAAAATGTGGCTAATAAAATGGCCACCACAAGTGTGGCAAGATTTGGCAAGAAGTTGAGTCTATGACATGTGGACCATGTAGCTAGAAAAGTGTGGCAAGCCACAAGTGTAGCAATGAACCAAACACATGTCTGGTGTGTTTGGTAGGGTGTATGAAGGGTGCATGATCCTAAGAGTTCCCTTCTCGACCCACTTTTGGGTGTTTGGTAGAGTGTATGGAGGGTGCATGAGTCCACACTAGATTAGCACAAATACACTAGAAGCATGCATGAAGAGAGCATACATGAAGAGGGGTGTTGAGTTGAGCATGCATGAAGAGGGAACAACTATGCTGAGATGAGAACGCAACCAAACACACTTGTGGCATGCCTAAGCTTAGACGTGGCAACCTTAGGCTGCAAACCAAACCATAACTTTGAAAGTTGGTCGTTGGATGAAGCCAATCCGATGGTACAAAGATGGCAAATCCGAGCACTACTGGCCATTGGATATCATCTACATTCCACCAGATTTTGCCACATGTAGAATCTAGAAGACTCCACATGTAGAAACATAATGCACAAACCACCAGAATCTCATGTGTGCAATGCACGTGTACCTTACTAGTACTCCCTCCGTCCGGAAATACTTGTCCTAGAAATGGATAAAATGGATGTATCTATAACTAAAATAAGTCTACATACAACCATTTCCCGGACAAGTATTTCCGGACGGAGGGAGTAGTTGGTAGATAGTAAGAAACAAATTCCGGGTTTGGCACGAGCTCATACTGCGGGAGCACCACAAGGCCTGCCGCAAGAGTTACATTTCCCTCTCGAGGCCCACGGGACCGAACTTCAATGGCTTAGTGCCCGGCCTATGTGTCAATGACATGCGGACCTTAAATGCGGCTGGCCCACATGTCATTCTCATGGTGGTGGTGTGGTTCGCGACTCACTCGTTCAAGATGAACCGGCCGGTGGTGGCGTGGTCGTGGCGAGGGTGCCACAGCTGGGCGTCGGGGCGTTACGAGGCGTAGATGGCCACACCAGCGGGTACTACCTGTAGTACAGAAGTACTCCAGCTGAGGATTGATGCCCGGGACGAAATGTGTCACAGCCGCTGGATGAAAATTCGATGGTGCGGGAGTACGGATTGGAGCACAGCAGCGGAGCAGGCAAACCGCGTCGAATCGGGTGTGGCTGTGGTAGAAAGTTGATGGTCGCCGCAGTTCAGCTGGCCCGCAAGTCATGCACACAAAGGCAGATGAGCGGTGGGGCCGAGAGGGATGAGGCGCACGTCGGGGGGATGAGGATCCCCTGACGTGAACAATCCTACCATTCTATCACTGACATGTGGGACCCGCAAGTGTGGGTCCCACCAGTTAGTGAAGGAAAGGCAGGGTAAGGCAGTAATAGCCACGTCAGAGGATCCATGTCCACGTCGGGGGACGTCGTGCTTACAGGTAGGGTTGGAGCGGCGTCGTGGGAATCGCGTGTGGGTGTGGCAGTGGTAGAAACAAGAAACGTGATGGTCATCGTGGTTCAACTTCCATGGACAAGTTGTCATGTCTGCTGACACATGTATATCAAAACTAGTGTTTATATTTCAAGCACGTGAACAAGTATTATTCTACTACTTTGGATCCATTGCAACGCACGGGCCGGCACATTGGTAGTAGTAGTGTCTATCTCTATCTCTAGAGGCCTTCCTGTTGGAAATATGCCCTAGAGGCAATAATAAATGGTTATTATTATATTTCTTTGTTCATGATAATTGTCTATTGTTCATGCTATAATTGTGTTATCCGGAAATCGTAATACATGTGTGAATACATAGACCACAACGTGTCCCTAGTAAGCCTCTAGTTGACTAGCTCGTTGATCAACAGATAGTCATGGTTTCCTGACTATGGACATTGGATGTCATTGATAACGGGATCACATCATTAGGAGAATGATGTGATGGACAAGACCCAATCCTAAGCATAGCTCAAAGATCGTGTAGTTCGTTTGCTAGAGCTTTTCCAATGTCAAGTATCTTTTCCTTAGACCATGAGATCGTGCAACTCCCGGATACCGTAGGAGTGCTTTGGGTGTGCCAAACGTCACAACGTAACTGGGTGACTATAAAGGTACACTACGGGTATCTCCGAAAGTGTCTGTTGAGTTGGCACAGATCGAGACTGGGATTTGTCACTCCGTATGACGGAGAGGTATCTCTGGGCCCACTCGGTAATGCATCATCATAATGAGCTCAATGTGACTAGTAGTTAGCCACGGGATCATGCATTACGGTACGAGTAAAGAGACTTGCCGGTAACGAGATTGAACAAGGTATTGGGATACCGACGATCGAATCTCGGGCAAGTAACATACCGATTGACAAAGGGAATTGTATACGGGATTAATTGAATCCTCGACATTGTGGTTCATCCGATGAGATCATCGTGGAACATGTGGGAGCCAACATGGGTATCCAGATCCCGCTGTTGATTATTGACCGGAGAGGCGTCTCGGTCATGTCTGCATGTCTCTCGAACCCGTAGGGTCTACACACTTAAGGTTCGGTGACGCTAGGGTTATAGAGATATTAGTATGCGGAAACCCGAAAGTTGTTCGGAGTCCCGGATGAGATCCCGAACATCACGAGGAGTTCCGGAATGGTCCGGAGGTGAAGAATTATATATGGGAAGTCCAGTTTCGGCCACCGGGAAAGTTTCAGGGGTTATCGGTATTGTACCGGAACCATCGGAAGGGTCCCGGGGGTCCACCGGGTGGGGCCACCTATCCCGGAGGGCCCCATGGGCTGAAGTGGGAAGGGAACCAGCCCTTAGTGGGCTGGGGCGCCCCCCCTTGGGCCTCCCCCTGCGCCTAGGGTTGGAAACCCTGGGGGCGGGGGCGCCCCACTTGGCTTGGGGGGGAAGCCACCCCCCTTCCCCCTTGGCCGCCGCCCCCCCTTGGAGATCTGATCTCCCAGGGCCGGCGCCCCCCAGGGGTCCTATAAATAGTGGGGGGGAGGGAGGGCAGCAGCACCACAGCCCCTGGCGCCTCCCTCTCCCCCTGCAACACCTCTCCCTCTCGCAGAAGCTTGGCGAAGCCCTGCCGAGATCCCGCTACTTCCACCACCACGCCGTCGTGCTACTGGATCTCCATCAACCTCTCCTTCCCCCTTGCTGGATCAAGAAGGAGGAGACGTCGCTGCTCCGTACGTGTGTTGAACGCGGAGGTGCCGTCCGTTCGGCACTCGGTCATCGGTGATTTGGATCACGGCGGGTACGACTCCATCAACCCCGTTCATTAGAACGCTTCCGCTCGCGATCTACAAGGGTATGTAGATGCACTCCTTTCCCCTCGTTGCTAGTATACTCCATAGATGGATCTTGGTGATGCGTAGGAAATGTTAAAATTCTGCTACGATCCCCAACAGTGGTATCAGAGCCAGGCCTATGCATAGTTACTATGCACGAGTAGAACACAAAGCAGTTGTGGGCGTAGATGTTGCCAATTCTTCTTGCCGCTACTAGTCTTATCTTGTTTCGTCGGCATTGTGGGATGAAGTGGCCCGGACCGACCTTACACGTACGCTTACGTGAGACAGGTTCCACCGACTGACATGCACTAGTTGCATAAGGTGGCTAGTGGGTGTCTGTCTCTCCCACTTTAGTCGGAACGGATTCGATGAAAAGGGTCCTTATGAAGGGTAAATAGAAATTGGCATATCACGTTGTGGTTTACCGTAGGTAAGAAACGTTCTTGCTAGAAACCTGTACAAGCCACGTAAAAACTTGCAACAACAATTAGAGGACGTCTAACTTGTTTTTGCAGCATGTGCTATGTGATATGATATGGCCAGAAGATGTGATGAATGATATATGTGATGTATGAGATTGATCATATTCTTGTAATAGGAATCACGACTTGCACGTCGATGAGTATGACAACCGGCAGGAGCCATAGGAATTGTCTTTATTTTTTGTATGACCTGCGTGTCATTGAATAACGCCATGTAAATTACTTTACTTTGTTGCTAAACCTGTTAGCCATAGAAGTAGAAGTAATCTTTGGCGTGACAACTTCATGAAGACACAATGATGGAGATCATGATGATGGAGATCATGGTGTCATGCCGGTGACGAAGATGATCATGGTGCCCCGAAGATGGAGATCAAAGGAGCAAAATGATATTGGCCATATCATGTCACTATATGATTGCATGTGATGTTTATCATGTTTTGCGTCTTATTTGCTTAGAACGACGGTAGTAAGTAAGATGATCCCTTATAATAATTTCAAGAAAGTGTTCCCCCTAACTGTGCACCGTTGCGAAGGTTCGTTGTTTCGAAGCACCACGTGATGATCGGGTGTGATAGATTCTAACGTTCGCATACAACGGGTGTTGACGAGCCTAGCATGTACAGACATGGCCTCGGAACACACGCAATACACTTAGGTTGACTTGACGAGCCTAGCATGTACAGACATGGCCTCGGAACACGGAGGACCGAAAGGTCGAGCATGAGTCGTATAGAAGATACGATCAACATGGAGATGTTCACCGATCTTGACTAGTCCGCTCACGTGATGATCGGACACGGCCTAGTTAACTCGGATCATGTTTCACTTAGATGACTAGAGGGATGTCTATCTGAGTGGGAGTTCATTGAATAATTTGATTATATGAACTTAATTATCATGAACTTAGTCTAAAATCTTTACAATATGTCTTGTAGATCAAATGGCCCACGTTGTCCTCAACTTCAACACGTTCCTAGAGAAAACCAAGCTAAAAGATGATGGCAGCAACTATACGGACTGGGTCCGGAACTTGAGGATCATCCTCATAGCTGCCAAGAAAGATTATGTCCTAGAAGCACCGCTAGGTGAAGCACCCATCCCAGAGAACCAAGACGTTATGAACGCTTGGCAATCACGTGCTGATGATTACTCCCTCGTTCAGTGCGGCATGCTTTACAGCTTAGAACCGGGTCTCCAAAAGCGTTTTGAGAAACATGGAGCATATGAGATGTTCGAAGAGCTGAAAATGGTTTTCCAAGCTCATGCCCGGGTCGAGAGATATGAAGTCTCCGACAAGTTCTTCAGCTGTAAAATGGAGGAAAATAGTTCTGTTAGTGAGCACATACTCAGAATGTCTGGGTTACACAACCGCTTGTCTCAGCTGGGAGTTAATCTCCCGGATGACACGGTCATTGACAGAATCCTCCAGTCGCTTCCACCAAGCTACAAGAGCTTTGTGATGAACTTCAATATGCAGGGGATGGAAAAGACCATTCCTGAGGTATATTCAATGCTGAAATCAGCGGAGGTGGAGATCAGAAAGGAACATCAAGTGTTGATGGTGAATAAAACCACTAAGTTCAAGAAAGGCAAGGGTAAGAAGAACTTCAAGAAGGACGGCAAGGGAGTTGCCGCGCCCGGTAAGCTAGTTGCCGGGAAGAAGCCAAGGAATGGACCCAAGCCTGAGACTGAGTGCTTTTATTGCAAGGGAAGTGCTCACTGGAAGCGGAACTGCCCCAAATACTTAGCGGACAAGAAGGCCGGCAACACCAAAGGTATATGTGATATACATGTAATTGATGTGTACCTTACCAGTACTCGTAGTAGCTCCTGGGTATTTGATACCGGTGCGGTTGCTCATATTTGTAACTCAAAACAGGAACTGCGGAATAAGCGGAGACTGGCAAAGGACGAGGTGACGATGCGCGTCGGGAATGGTTCCAAGGTCGATGTGATCGCCGTCGGCACGCTACCTCTGCATCTACCTACGGGATTAGTTTTAAACCTCAATAATTGTTATTTAGTGCCAGCTTTGAGCATGAACATTGTATCTGGATCTCGTTTAATTCGAGATGGCTACTCATTTAAATCCGAGAATAATGGTTGTTCTATTTATATGAGAGATATGTTTTATGGTCATGCCCCGCTGGTCAATGGTTTATTATTGATGAATCTCGAACGTGATGTTACACATATTCATAGTGTGAATACCAAAAGATGTAAAGTTGATAATGATAGTCCCACATACTTGTGGCACTGCCGCCTTGGTCACATTGGTGTCAAGCGCATGAAGAAGCTCCATGCAGATGGACTTTTGGAGTCTCTTGATTACGAATCATTTGACACGTGCGAACCATGCCTCATGGGTAAGATGACCAAGACTCCGTTCGCCGGAACAATGGAGCGAGCAACCAACTTATTGGAAATCATACATACCGATGTGTGCGGTCCAATGAGTGTTGAGGCTCGCGGAGGATATCGTTATGTTCTCACTCTCACTGTTGACTTAAGTAGATATGGGTATGTCTACCTAATGAAACACAAGTCTGAAACCTTTGAAAAGTTCAAGGAATTTCAGAGTGAGGTTGAGAATCAACGTGACAGGAAAATAAAATTCTTACGATCAGATCGTGGTGGAGAATATTTAAGTCACGAATTTGGTACGCACTTAAGAAAATGTGGAATCGTTTCACAACTCACGCCGCCTGGAACACCTCAGCGAAATGGTGTGTCCGAACGTTGTAATCGCACTCTATTGGATATGGTGCGATCTATCATGTCTCTTACCAATCTACCGCTCTCATTTTGGGGCTATGCTTTAGAGACTGCCGCATTCACTTTAAATAGGGCTCCGTCGAAATCCGTTGAGATGACACCGTATGAATTATGGTTTGGGAAGAAACCTAAGCTGTCGTTTCTAAAAGTTTGGGGATGCGATGCTTATGTCAAGAAACTTCAACCTGAAAAGCTCGAACCCAAGTCGGAAAAATGCGTCTTCATAGGATACCCTAAGGAAACCATTTGGTATACCTTCTACCTCAGATCCGAAGGCAAGATCTTTGTTGCCAAGAACGGGTCCTTTCTGGAGAAAGAGTTTCTCTCGAAAGAATTGAGTGGGAGGAAAGTGGAACTTGATGAGGTGATAGTCACCCCTTCCGAACCGGAAAGTAGCGCAGCGCGGGAAGATGTTCCTGTGGTGCCTACACCGACTGGGGAGGAAGTTAATGATGATGATCATGAAGCTTCGGATCAAGTTACTGCTGAACTTCGTAGGTCCACAAGGACACGTTCCGCACCAGAGTGGTACGGCAACCCTGTCCTGGAAATCATGTTGTTAGACAACGGTGAACCTTCGAACTATGAAGAAGCGATGGCGGGCCCGGATTCCGACAAATGGCTAGAAGCCATGAAATCCGAGATAGGATCCATGTATGAAAACGAAGTATGGACTTTGACTGACTTGCCCGATGATCGGCGAGCCATAGAAAATAAATGGATCTTTAAGAAGAAGACAGACGCGGATGGTAACATGACCATCTATAAGGCTCGACTTGTCGCCAAGGGTTATCGACAAGTTCAAGGGGTTGACTATGATGAGACTTTCTCACCCGTAGCGAAGCTGAAGTCCATCCGAATCATGTTAGCAATTGCCGCATTCTATGATTATGAGATATGGCAGATGGACGTCAAAACGGCATTCCTTAACGGCTTTCTTAAGGAAGAATTGTATATGATGCAGCCGGAAGGTTTTGTCGATCCTAAGAATGCTAACAAGGTATGCAAGCTCCAGCGCTCCATCTATGGGCTGGTGCAAGCATCTCGGAGTTGGAACATTCGTTTTGATGAGATGATCAAAGCGTTTGGGTTTACACAGACTTATGGAGAAGCTTATGTTTACAAGAAAGTGAGTGGGAGCTCTGTAGCATTTCTCTTATTATATGTGGATGACATACTATTGATGGGAAATGAAATAGAATTCTTGGAAAGTATAAAGGCCTATTTTGAATAAGTGTTTTTCAATGAAGGACCTTGGAGAAGCTGCTTATATATTAGGCATCAAGATCTATAGAGATAGATCGAGACGCCTCATTGGTCTTTCACAGAGTACGTACCTTGACAAGATATTGAAGAAGTTCAATATGGATCAGTCCAAGAAGGGGTTCTTGCCTGTATTGCAAGGTGTGCAATTGAGCACGGCTCAATGCCCGACCACGCCAGAAGATAGAGAAAAGATGAGTGTCATCCCCTATGCCTCGGCCATAGGGTCTATTATGTATGCCATGCTGTGTACCAGACCTGATGTAAACCTTGCCGTAAGTTTGGTAGGAAGGTACCAAAGTAATCCCGGCATGGAACACTGGACAGCGGTCAAGAATATCCTAAAGTACCTAAAGAGGACTAAGGATATGTTTCTCGTTTATGGAGGTGACGAAGAGCTCGTCGTAAAGGGTTACGTCGACGCTAGCTTCGACACAGATCTAGATGACTCGAAGTCGCAAACCGGATACGTGTATATTTTGAATGGAGGAGCACTAAGCTGGTGCAGTTGCAAGCAAAGCGTCGTGGCGGGATCTACATGTGAAGCGGAGTACATGGCAGCCTCGGAGGCAGCGCAAGAAGCAATCTGTATGAAGGAGTTCATTACCGACCTAGGGTGATTCCCAATGCGTCGGGCCCGATGACTCTCTTCTGTGACAACACTGGAGCTATTGCCCTTGCGAAGGAGCCCAGGTTTCACAGGAAGACCAGGCATATCAAGCGTCGCTTCAACTCCATTCGTGAAAGTGTTCAAAATGGAGACTTAGATATTTGTAAAGTACATACGGACCTGAATGTAGCAGATCCGTTGACTAAACCTCTCCCTAGAGCAAAACATGATCAACACCAGGACGCTATGGGTGTTCGATTCATCACAGTGTAACTAGATTATTGACTCTAGTGCAAGTGGGAGATTGTTGGAAATATGCCCTAGAGGCAATAATAAATGGTTGTTATTATATTTCTTTGTTCATGATAATTGTCTATTGTTCATGCTATAACTGTGTTATCCGGAAATCATAATACATGTGTGAATACATAGACCACAACGTGTCCCTAGTAAGCCTCTAGTTGACTAGCTCGTTGATCAACAGATAGTCATGGTTTCCTGACTATGTACATTGGATGTCATTGATAACGGGATCACATCATTAGGAGAATGATGTGATGGACAAGACCCAATCCTAAGCATAGCTCAAAGATCGTGTAGTTCGTTTGCTAGAGCTTTTCCAATGTCAAGTATCTTTTCCTTAGACCATGAGATCGTGCAACTCCCGGATACCGTAGGAGTGCTTTGGGTGTGCCAAACGTCACAACGTAACTGGGTGACTATAAAGGTACACTACGGGTATCTCCGAAAGTGTCTGTTGAGTTGGCACGGATCGAGACTGGGATTTGTCACTCCGTATGACGGAGAGGTATCTCTGGGCCCACTCGGTAATGCATCATCATAATGAGCTCAATGTGACTAAGTAGTTAGCCACGGGATCATGCATTACGGTATGAGTAAAGAGACTTGCCGGTAACGAGATTGAACAAGGTATTGGGATACCGACGATCGAATCTCGGGCAAGTAACATACCGATTGACAAAGGGAATTGTATACGGGATTGATTGAATCCTCGACATCGTGGTTCATCTGGTGAGATCATCGTGGAACATGTGGGAGCCAACATGGGTATCCAGATCCCGCTGTTGGTTATTGACCGGAGAGGCGTCTCGGTCATGTCTGCATGTCTCCCGAACCCGTAGGGTCTAGACACTTAAGGTTCGGTGACGCTAGGGTTGTAGAGATATTAGTATGCGGAAACCCGAAAGTTGTTCGGAGTCCCGGATGAGATCCCGGACGTCACGAGGAGTTCCGGAATGGTCCGGAGGTGAAGAATTATATATGGGAAGTCCAGTTTCGGCCACCGGGAAAGTTTCAGGGGTTATCGGTATTGTACCGGGACCACCGGAAGGGTCCGGGGGTCCACCGGGTGGGGCCACCTATCCCGGAGGGCCCCATGGGCTGAAGTGGGAAGGGAACCAGCCCTTAGTGGGCTGGGGCGCCCCCCCTTGGGCCTCCCCCTGCGCCTAGGGTTGGAAACCCTGGGGGTGGGGGGCGCCCCACTTGGCTTGGGGGGGAAGCCACCCCCCTTCCGCCTTGGCCGCAGCCCCCCCCTTGGAGATCTGATCTCCCAGGGCCGGCGCTCCCCCAGGGGTCCTATAAATAGTGGGGGGGGAGGGAGGGCAGCAGCACCATAGCCCCTGGCGCCTCCCTCTCCCCCTGCAACACCTCTCCCTCTCGCAGAAGCTTGGTGAAGCCCTGGCGAGATCCCGCTACTTCCACCACCACGCCGTCGTGCTGCTGGATCTCCATCAACCTCTCCTTCCCCCTTGCTGGATCAAGAAGGAGGAGACGTCGCTGCTCCGTACGTGTGTTGAACGTGGAGGTGCCGTCCGTTCGGCACTCGGTCATCGGTGATTTGGATCACGGCGAGTACGACTCCATCAACCCCGTTCATTAGAACGCTTCCGCTCGCGATCTACAAGGGTATGTAGATGCACTCCTTTCCCCTCGTTGCTAGTATACTCCATAGATGGATCTTGGTGATGCGTAGGAAATTTTAAAATTCTCCTACGATCCCCAACACTTCCCTCGTTCATCCTTTTCTCTCACAAGATAAACTACTCATACAAATGCATCTTGATGTTCCGTGGAACGCACGAGGATGTTTCCTTGGGGGTCTCTCCAGCGCAGCGTGGCCGTAGTGTCAAGTTGACGCCCCTTGAGATGTCGACGTTGAGGGGCACTCGGATTTCCTTCGATGAGCAGGTAAGATGAGTTTGATCACGTAGTAAATGCATTCTAAAGACTACTTCCGTGTCCATTTCCTAATTCTCCCCCTGCCCACTGTTTCACAGGTTAGGCTTGGTGCGAGTGGAGATTGGCTTGCATATGTATTGGAGGGTACCAACATCAATTTGCACAACATTTACAACGGTGACACCGTTCCCGTAGAACCTTTATCCAACATTGGGATCAGCCATGCAACGGGCCACCGCATGAATTGGTACGATAGAACCATGGTGGGATTGAATAAGATAGCACAAACCTTGCACATGGCGGTCAAAGGTGGACCATGCTGTCTGCGGCCGATTTGTTGCCGTACGAGTACGAAGACGTTGTGCTCCTTTCTAACCGCATCTTCGCGGTGACAAACCAGGGGACTTGTTTCGTATGGGACACATCCTACGATATACTCCCTCTCTCCCAGTTTATTTGTTTTGAATCTTTTTGTTTTATAAGTTTCAAATTCAAATTTAGAGGGGCAGTGGGGCCGAGAGGGGTGAGCCGCAGGTCGGGGGACGTGGGGTGTCATGGGTTCATGCGGCGTCGTGGGAATCGCGTGTGGCTGTGGTAGAAACGTGATGCTCGCCGCATTTAAGGTGGCCCACATGTCATGCACACAAAGGCAGATGGGCGGTGCGGCCGAGAGGGGTGAGGCACACGTCGGGGGACATGGTGCCGTGCGTTGGAGTGGCGTCGTGGGAATCGCGAGTGGCAGTGGATGAAATGTGATGGTCGCCGTAGTTGAACTTCCATGGACAAGCTGTCATGTCTACGGACACATGCATTGCATACCGATCACTGGAAGGAGTAGTAGAGAAAGCTAGGCGGATAAATAGTTCCTTATAGTCAAGCAGACCCATGCTACTACTTGTTCCAAAGACATGCACACCATCGAAATAGTCCATCTATATCAATATACATAGAGAGGGAATATTTTTTTACAAGAGAGGAAATAGTTCATCCATCCATAATGCCCTGCTGCTGGTGCAGCATCTTCTTCTTGTTGTTCTCATTTTCTGTGGGAGACGGCTTCGCAACAAGCTCTCTGGACCTTGCAGCTATCTTGAAACTCACACGGGCATCGAGGGCAGCATATTTTATCCGCTCGTACGTCAAGGGATAATTCTCCCATCCAGACGACCTTAATGCCAGTGTCTCATCACCCTTCTGAAGATTTGTTCCTAGCACAAAATTTGCTACCTCGAATAGGGATGGTGTCGGTTTATCACAATCTTCTACAGGAATTTTTATTTTGGTTTGTAGGTCAGCGATGCTTTTCAAATCAAGGTTGTATGGCTCCAACTTCTGTTTGTCCCCTGCGATGGCTGCCCCACAGAAGTATATGTCATCCCGAGACAAGAAATTGTGAAGCTCACCTGGTATGGAGGGCGTGTGTATGATGTGGTACACCAAAACATCATCTTCAAGGCACAGCTGAAGGACAACGGCGCGTTGGATCTTCCCAGTGGCATGCTCCATGTACTCTGCGTCGAGACCGATGACATTCATCTCCACCTTTTAGAGGGAGTTGGATACATTGTTGATCCACTTCCGAACAACCCTTGGGTGGTCGGTGACTGTGGCAACTATGCTCAACGAGCCTTCGACGGGGACATGTTGGACGCTAAAAACCTGCATATCGATCTCTTTCGCAATTTGGAACCGCTAGACCGGAGGGCTATGGTTTGGAGAATTAGGATTAGATGGCTAGTCTAACTAAAGAAGATGATTATTTATAGGGGCTTCGGAATTACTCCATGAGGATGTGAAGAGGTTAAAACAATGTGAATGCAGTGTGGTTTGGATGCAAATGAAGATCAATGAGTAGTGAAAAAGCCGAGGAAAATCGGTTCCCGATGGAGAAGTAAATGGGAGAAGTTATGCGCATGCATGAGGAGAGCTGCGGTGGTTTGAGTGCTGCATGCAATGGATTGGAAGGGCTCTTCGGTTGCCTTTTCTCTCTCCCACGCGCACAGAATGGCCCACTTGCATGCTGCAGTTTATTGGCTGGAGTCTGGCTGCAGTTGCTCATGCGTACGCTAATTAATGCTGTGAATGCGGGGCATGGAGGGAAATGGGCGCATGCAAAAGGGTATATACGCAGACTAATTAGAGAAATACTGAAAAAGTTATGCGCAGACAAAAGAGGACCGGAGGGAGTACTACTCATGTTCCTACTATAGTTAAGGAATATGCGGTTATCCTCAAAAAAGAAAAGTCCTTCTTCGCGCATCCGCATGCACGAGAATTTGGTTCTGCTCGTAATATGGATGATAGCTGGAGGATGAAGTGAACCTAGAGGCATGCTAGCACGGGAGTGTACTCATGTTCCTACTACTCCTACTAGTAGTAGTAGTACAACTGTGGTACACTTGATGGTCAAAATACTATTATTCATCCGGTCCTCATAGTGAAGTGACAAGACCCTGTGCCCGAGGTGACACCAGTCCAGGCGGCGTGTCCGGGTTACCAAAGTCAGCCTCACCTTGTGCACTGTACAGTCACTGTCACCGCCGCTGTATAGCATGCCTCGCCTCGTCTCCCTCTCCCCTAGAACCACTCCATCTCCATCTCCGTCTCGCTGGAGATCCTGAGGTCACTCTTCATTATCTCACTGTGCCCCCGCATACCCTCGCCTCGCTCGCCTCCCCCAGTACCACTATTCCCTCGCTAGCCGCTCCAGCACCGACAGCCTTCTCCCCCGTAAATCAAGCCCCCCAAAACCCCACCTTCCAAACTCCACCATGGCCAAACGCGAACTGCGCAGGATCCATATGAGCCGTGATTGGAGCAATCTCCCTAGTGACGTCCTCGACCTCTGTTGTTCGTGTATGGATATGTTGAGCGCCCTGCGGCTGGCTGCATGCTCGAGGGGCATGCACACGACCATCATTGAAGCGAGGCCAAAGCTTTTCAAGACACCCTTCTTGCTGCTATCTGGTCTTGCGAGATTGGCTCACCATGATACGGAGGCGTACATGATGCCCCTCGACTTCAATCCGATCTCCATTAGCAGAAACTTCTTTGCAGGTATGTAGTGGGTCGCCGTACATCATTTCCCTCGACTTCGATCCGATCACCATCGCCCGAAACTTCTTGGCAGGTATGTACTGGGTCGGCATGAACTCCCATTGGATGGCTGCCTTCAGAGAAGACGGTAAAAAGTTGGTGCTCGTGAACTTCCAGACCTCCCATGAGATTATCCTTCCTGCGTTAGATTATATAGAGTTTTACCATCGCGGTCCTAGTCATCTAGATTACCACGTCAGTTGGACGGACCTTGTTTTGCAGAAGATTGTAATCTTCCAAGTGCCCACACGACATGCGAATTACGCAGACTTCAAGCTAATTGCCTTGTTCGACCGTGGACTCGCCTATCTTTACGCCGGTGCCTTCTTTAGCTGGAGACAACTCAGCTCGCAGTGGATCATCGTCAAAGCTGATACACATTTCTGTGATGCTATTGAACACAATGGCATCATCTACGCGATCGACAAAGCAAATGGCACCACGTATTTCTGGGACGGCGCGTGTAAGTTGTTTCCGTCTCATGTTAATGATGATGCCATGACACTGTTTGAACTTTTTGTGATGATTGGCATATCCCTGTTTGAGCAGAATTTGAGTAGAACTATGGCAATGTATTAGAGACGTTGTAAATCAGCTATATTTGGAATGAGTTAATTCATGCGATTGTGATCATGTCATTACAGCCAATTTGTACCCCTGAATAATCAAACGGTTAGGAATATATGGATATTCTCCTTATTTTACAGTAATATATATACTACTACTAAATATGAGTGTGTATCAATGGCCATGTTAGTTTCCTCATTTTCATGATGTAGAAACATGCACCATGTTGTTGGTTTGATCTAACCATACATTAGGGAAGTAAATGTGCATATGGAGAACTCTATATTTGGAAGTAGTGAAATCCTGTAATGCTTACCATGTGTACATACCTATATTCGCCCTTCAGCAATCAATGGCTAGAATAATATCCTCACAAAAAATTTGCCCACAGAACACGAGTATATAACAATGCATGGTCTGTTAGTTACCTTGAAGAATTTGTTTGTGAGAACAAAACATGATTACATAATATGCATGACATGGTAGTTTCCTGTGAAGAATCAATTGCGAGATAACATGAGTATAACCATGCATGGCACTTCTATATTTTCGAACCCAGTATACATTTCCCTGTATTTTCCTCCCAGTTCCAACAGGGACATATCAATGTTGTTTCTTGCATTATCCTACTCATACTCTGAACAATGTTGATCTTACATTAACAATGCATGTCCTTTTTGATATGATGCAGTGTCCCTACAGTTACTTCCCTTTGTAATCACACCACCTTTGCCAAAAACAGGGAAGCACAACTGGTTCCTCGCTTGATCAGACGACGGCAAAAGACTGATGATCATTCGGACACATGAGCCGGAAAAGTTATATTGCAAAAACCCCATTGTATACAAGCACCGTGAAATACGTGAGTATCCGGACAGTGGTTGTTACGTCTATGAGCAGGATACCAGCTTGTTGGGGCCTTCAGGATTTTTTAGTTGGAGGCGGGTAAACAGCCTTGGTTCACACTCTCTGTTTCTCGGACTCAATTATCCGATTAACCAGGAGATCACCGTTGGCAAGGACCTTAATGGCAGAGAGGCTCTGTTTGCTATGGAAAATTGTGTCTACACAGCGAGCCCTAGGAGTTCGGGAGCAAACTCCCCTGATTGTCAACGATACAGCCTGCAGCCAAAAGAAGGTGAGAATGACAAAGGCATCCGGATTAACTTTGATACTTGGATGTCTCAATTACGACAGGCAGTGATGTGGTTCAAACCTTCTGGTTGATAGGTAATTGGGTTGTTGCGTCGAAAGGGTGGAGTACTGGTGTCTCCGGATCATTGGTCGCTGAAGCGGGGCTGCAAATTATGATGGTGTTGGATCATCTCTTCGAATGACTTTGTTGTCTTTGCTGCTTATTCTGGATGGGTAGTTCTTTCTTTTGTTATGCATATTCCTTGTCATTTGGTCATCCTCGTCTATGTCACTCTTATTATGTAATAGTTGCCTCTGTTTAGAATGTCATTCTCATCTGGATCACGAGAGTCTGAGCGCTGCAGATGGGTGCATTTTGGTGGTGTAGCAAGACTTCTTATGAACTATCATGTCTTGTTGTTTATGTCAGTAGTAGTCACTATTCAGTGTTTGAATGTTGTATATATCGTTGTTTCGAACTGTTTATTGTCTCGAACTACTGGTGGGCTAAATGAGGGCATCACCATTCTCCAGTGTTCATAGTGTATCTCCTTTTTTCAAGTTATATAATTTGAGCTCAGTGTCTTTTCGATGATGTACACTCGTTTGGGCCAGTGAGGTGTCGTTGAATATGGCCGAGTAGTAACGCAATGCCAAACAGGTCAATTATGACTCTCAGGACGGGCTCTCAAAAGATCCTCAAAAAAAGGCCGGGCTCTCCAAAAAAGAAAGAATAAGGACTCTTAGGCCGACATGTGGGCGCCACCGGTGTTTTCGTGCGCTTGCGCGCCGAGAGCATATTGGCGCGTGTTCGAAATTCAAGCTACCTTTTCATCCCCAATCTCCCGCCCCTCCCCCACCTCTGGAATCTCGATTCCTACTCCAGTTCCCCCAAATCCCCCTCCTGTACTCCCTGTACTCAAGCTCACTATCATGTCGCCGGTCAACGCGGATCTCCAAGCCAGAGATCCTAAGGTCTGTCCTGCCTTCGGTCGCTGCGTGCTGTCGCTCAATAGTGGCATGGCGGCGCTTGACGACCAGTTTGCGGCAAAGTGCTGATGGTAACCATCAACGGCGACCGGCCTCCCGTCTCGCCGGACGGCCTTGTCAAAGCTCTTGGCATTGCGCACGGCATCCAAATAAGTGACTTGCTCATCGAAGTCTGTCCGCCACCGGCTGATTTCTTCGTCAGGTTCCGGACAACTTTCGACTGCAGTCATGTGTTCGAATCTTCTCGGTGTTTGTTCTGCGATGGCGCGCTGGTGAGCTTTGATCGGTGGCACCCAGGATGGGGCTCGGTGCCCTCTGAGCTTGAGTTTTTAACAAAGCTTACCTTCCACGGCATGCCTCGACGTGCTTGGAACAGCGAGTCCATGAATGAGCTTATCAACGACCTTGGAGGTGAGCTCGTAAGTATGTTTGTTCCTCCAGACAGTTGGGCTCTGACGGTTATGGCATGGATGAAGAAGCCGTCCACCATACCGAAGGTGATTGGTGTTGAGATACCGGTGCAGGAACCGGGGTTGTACTATTCGTCGCCACCAAGGCTGTCGCAGACCATGTTAGGGATGTACCTATATCGAGTGTTCGTGCATGTCGAAGAAGTGGTCAATCCATCAATCGAAGTACTGCCGCCACCACTGGTGCCAGGGTCCGTCGACGACGTCCATTATAGGAGTCAACGTCAGACTTTCCCCGTGTTGCTCGGAACGATGGATGGCACAGGGCCTACTCCATCGCGCGGCGGAGGCCACTGCTTCTTTGGGAGAAGAGGCAGGGCTGGCTGCCTGGATGTGCTCTAATTTGAGGTAACAACTGTCACGACCAGTTTTTCAATAATATAAATTATTGAGAGACCAATCCCTTTTACGGACCAGTAAGGAAGAATTCCTTCTCACTGGTAGACAATATCATGGTCACAGAAGAAAAATACCAGGAGTACTGAATATAATACAAGGTTGAGCGGAGACTGCCCAACAGTTTATTACATGCACGCCGATAAAACAAGACGGCGGATAGGGTGGCATAACTACTAACTCACGATAAAAACGGTGGTGGGAATATCACTGCGAAGTGAGTGATATGACTCCTGAAGACTACAGCTCTTCGAGCGTCGAAGTGAGGCTCGAGGAGACTTATTGCGGGTGGCGGAAGCATATATAATACAAGTGACCAATATCCGGGATCGCACAGGACTGACTGGGACTCCTCTAGGCGTCGGACGCACTATCAAACTCTTCATCCAAGAGATCGCCTTCGTCAACATCTGGCCAAAACAACAAGCCAGGTGAGTACTATGAAAGTACTCGCAAGACAGTTCGGACATAAGATATAACAAATGTAAACATGAAGCAGATGAACAAGTTAACCAGCACGTTCATACATAGAGATAATAAGTACTGGGGTGCCAAGCGAGGGTCTGAATGACTCCTCGAGCGGAAACTGCAGAAATAATAATACTGGTGCCAAACGAGTGTCTGAATGACTCCTCGAGCGGAAACTGCAAGAATAGTAGTACTGGTGCCAAACGAGTGTCTGAATGACTCCTCGAGCGGAAACTGCAGAATAGTAATGCCACAGTCGGGCGTCGCGGCGACACCACATAAAGGGCTTATAACAGAAAAATGAAGGCAGTGCGTGCCACAGTCGGACGTTTGAGCGACATCACATAAAGGGCTTATATTTAAAGTAAGAACAAACACATGCCACAGTCGGACGTCTGAGCGACGTCACATAAAGGGATTATATTGTAGCTCAAAAATTCAATAGCTCGGGAACATAAATTATTACAAGTACGAGACAAATATAAGGTTAGTCCATCCACAGTAACAATAATTAAACTGGGTTTACCACTTGAGCTTGTTCACCGGGGACAAAATTTCTTTCCACGCGGATAGATATGGATATACTGATTTCACTACTTGATCATGCATACGCGACTTGGAAGGATTTGACTCTGCAGAGTTTGTACTTAACCACAGCCAACGGATTTCAGTAGTCACGGGGACTAGTTCCGTTTACGGTGTTTTGGAAGGAACACGTCTAACCAGTACACACCCATTTCAAAATTCTGAAGCCAGGGATCACCCTCGGCAACGTTCAAGAAAAACCTTGAGACGGGGAGGCTACAACCTCGCGTAGCATGGGATCAAATTTCTATACGCGCGCTCTAAGGGGGTGCCCCCCCCCTCTCGGTCCCAACCGGAAACACCCATGCCCCCTGACCGGATGACTGGCTTTAATCCTGGGCCAAGGTACCATCATCCCGGCCCCTCTGTTTGGTGTGTACACGGAAAGAGGTTACCAACTTACTAAACCGCATCCTGGCAAATGAAAACATGTGGTAGCACGGAGGGGAAAAGGACAATAACGTGACTCCGTCCACGTTAACGTCGGAAAAAGTCGGATGACACAAGGCTGGTATGCTACAACAGTACCACCTTGCTGCCCTTCATGTCACCACATGATTAGGCCATCTCTCATCAGAGATCATCGCAACTTTGGAACATGCGGGTAGTTGCCTCGCAAGCAACGAGATACTCACTGACACTCATATGCCACGCACCAACTGTCATGCACACATGCAAAACACCTATCATATCAAAGGTTCAAACATGCTTGCCTGGTTCGGAGAAGTCGGAGTCTAGCTCGGCGAAGTTCGCGGCTCCGTCACCACTTCCGGAACCTACGGCAATAACGAAAACGGGCACTAACGTGAAAACCAACGCGTGCACAGAAACTTCTCCAAAAAATTTCCAAATAAATCCCATAAAAAACTACACAAAATTTCAAGACTGTCAGAAAAAGAATCACTCAAAAATACCTTTTTATTAAAAAGTTATAAAGGTTTCTGTCCAGGGACTTATCTGTAATGAAACATAAAAGTTCCAGGGTTTAAACTGAGAAAACAGAAAACGCTTCGGAAAGAAACGCGCCAGCTCAAAGGGAAAGCGTACTTTGCCCGAAGGCGCCAACAGAAAACGGTTCGAGGGAGAATAGAACAGAGGCTGACATGGGGGTCCACATGTCAGGTTCAAAAAGCTCGCCGGCGCCCGACGACTGCGGTGGACGCCGGCGTCGAACCACGGCGAGTTAGGAGGATAGGAGGGTACCAAGAGCTTCAGCGTGTTCTTCCGCGTCAGTGGGTGGTGGACTCGACCGTCGGAGAGCACCACGTCGACGGCGACACTATCTCCGGCGGACGGCGGCTCGGGTGAGGGTGGAGAACTCCGGTGGAGGGCTGCAAACTTCGAATTGAAGCGCGGGTCAGAAGGAGGGATGCATAGTGAAGCTACTGGCAAGAGATGGGAGGCAGAGGCGCACGCACGGGAGCGAATCGAGCTGGATCCCGTGGCGGGTCGCGGCGGCCGGAGTCGAGGAAGGAGACCTCCTCGAGGCTCTTCCAGTGGCTAGGCGTGCTCTAGGTGGAGTGCAGGGATGGTGTGGGTGCGAGTTGAAGCTCGGGGCCTCTATTTATAGGCGGATCGACGGGGTGGCCGTGAACGGAGAATCTCCGGCGAGCGATTACGGCGATGCAGTGGATTGGCAGGAGGTTTACGTGGCCAGGCAGCATCAGTGGAGGTTACTGGTGTCGTTCCCCCGCTAATCTCGGCTGGTCTTGGCGTAACGGCGCCGGTCCACGGTGGGGTGGCCGCACGGGCACGTCGGCGGCAGAGAGCGCGCTCCGCGCCCTACGGTTCACGACGAGAGTGGCAGCGTGTTCGGGGGAGTGGAAGGCCACGCGGCGATCTCCGGTGGCTTGGGCGGCGCTGGGTGGCGCTGTCTACGTCGTGCCTCTCGCTGGCGGCCGTCACGGGGTGGCGCACCTACTGCTGCTCGTCGCCGACGTCCGCAAAGCTCCAGGGGATCGTGCGGCGCAGGAACAAGGGGGAGAGGACAGGGAACACGGCGACACAGGGGCACTGGCGAGATGGAGACACTGAAGAAAACGACAGTGGTTCAGCCACTATAACTGAATTTTGACTGAACCTGACATTGACAATGCTCTGCAGGTGTTCGACAGAATGATTGGGCAATGAGAAAAAAATTTCTGGGGCTGTAACTTGGTGAGGTGACCACTCAATGCACCCAGAGGCTGCCTGATTTTTCTTGGAATTTTTGGAAAAGGATTTGAATGAATTTCACCAAATTTGACAAATCTGGTCCAAACTTGCAGCAAGTGTAGTTTGAAAAATTTGAACTGAAGACTAGTGGGTCTTCATGGATCTTGGTTGAGGGTTCAAAGGACTAGGAAGGGGAGTTGGTTTGGGGGCAAAAATCAAAACAGAAAGTGTAGCTCCTTTGTAAATCACCAATGGCTAGAATAGAAGACAGAAATTTGTTTGAATAAGATTTAAATGGAAAATGATTCATAGGGGAGGTTCAACTTGCTGGATTAGATGCATATCATGATCCAAATGTGAGGGAAGGGTTAGGAGAGAGTAATTGCACTAAGGCCATGGCAAGAGGGAATTGTAGAAAGTGGCAAAGGATTATTCCAAAAGCCATAGTGCATTTTTCAAAGAGATTTTCAAAAGTCATTCTTCCCAAATGAAAAGCATTTTGTCTTGAGTTTAAATAAAAAGGCAAGGACCTCCAAGACCAAAAGCAAGTCTTGGGTGAATCCAAATAAAATTCTTGCCATAAAAAAATATTTTGAAAGGGAGAGTTCTTTTGAAGGAAAATTTTAAATCACCTCCCTCAAGTCAAATAAAAATGGTTTTTTTGAAAAAAATCCAAATAAAAACTTGGGTGTCACAACACCTACCCCCTTAGGAAAAATCTCGTCCTCGAGATTTCTGCTGATCCTCAAATAGATATGGATATTCTGCCCGGAGGAAATCTTCCCTTTCCCACGTAGCTTCATCCTCAGTGTGGTTGCTCCACTGAACCCTGAAAAAATTTGTCGTCTACTGACGGGTCCTCCGTTCAGACTCTTCTAAAATCTTTACTGGCCTCTCTCTGTAGGTGAGGTCTGGTTGCACATCAATGCTTTCATGGGGTACATGCTTCTCCGGGTTACTCACACATTTTCTCAGTTGAGAGACGTGAAATACGTCATGGACGTCTGATAGCTCCTTGGGTAGGTCTAGTTGGTAGGCTACCGTGCCTCTTCGTGCCTTTACACAAAATGGTCCAATAAATCTTGGGGCTAGCTTCCCCTTAATTTTGAACCGTTGTAGACCCCTCATATGAGATACTCGGAGGTATACGGAATCACCGGGTTCAAAGCTGACCTCACGATGCTTCTGATCATAGTAGCTCTTTTGTCGGCTCTGCGCTGTCTTCAGTCTGTCCCTGATCTGTTTAACTTTCTCCTCGGCCTCTTTAAGCATGTCTGGGCCGAAGATACGGCTGTCACCTGTTTCTGACCAATTTAGTGGGGTACGACACCTCCGTCCGTATAATGCTTCAAAGGGTGCCATTTGCAAGCTGGCTTGGTAACTGTTGTTGTAAGCAAATTCGGCATACGGCAAACTCTCTTCCCAACTGGATCCATAGGTGAGCACACAGGCTCTTAGCATATCCTCTAGGATTTGGTTTACACGTTCCGTTTGTCCATCAGTCTGAGGGTGGTATGCTGTACTGAAAGCTAGTTGCGTGCCCAGAGCTTGTTGTAGGTGATCCCAAAATTTGGAGACGAATTGTGTGCCTCGGTCTGATATTATAGTCTTTGGGACTCCATGCAAACAAACTATACGGGAGAGATAAAGTTTGGCCAGTCTTTGTGTGGAGTAGGTAGTCTTCACGGGAATGAAATGAGCAACCTTGGTTAGTCGGTCTGTGATGACCCATATGGCGTCATTTCCGCGTTGTGATCGGGGTAATCCGACAATGAAGTCCATTCCTATTTCATCCCATTTCCACTCCGGTATCTTGTTTGGCTGGAGTAGCCCTGCTGGCTTTTGATGCTCGGCCTTGATGCGCTGACATGAATCGCAACAAGCAATAAATGTGGCTATATCTCTTTTCATACCGTGCCACCAAAATCTTTCCTGAATGTCCTTGTACATTTTGGTCCCTCCAGGATGGATCGAGTATGGAGCAGTGTGGCTTTCGGTTAAGATTTGTTGCTTGAGTTCCTCAACGTTAGGTACGCAAAGTCTGTCTCCGTACCATAATGTTCCTTCACCGTCTGTGACGAACTCTGAAGTCTTACCAAGGTTCATTTTCTTCTTTATACCTTCGATGCTGGGATGTCCCTGTTGAGCCTTTTTAATTTGTTCCACCAGGGTGGGTTGTATCTCCAGATTTGATATGGTGCCCTCAGCGACTAATATCATGTTGAGTCTAGCGAACTCTTGCTGAAACTCAGGCCTCAAGTTTTGCGGACCGTCATTGTCTGGGCTGGGGTTTCTACTAAGGGCATCGGCCACTACATTTGCTTTCCCTGGATGGTAGTGAATACCGACATCATAGTCCTTGACCAGTTCCAACCAGCGTCGTTGGCGTAAATTTAGCTCCGGCTGTGTGAAAATATATTTGAGGCTCTTATGGTCTGTATATATTTCACAGCGATTTCCCAACAGAAAGTGCCTCCACTCCTTGAGTGCATGTATAACTGCTGCTAGCTCCAAGTCATGTGTTGGGTAATTTTCCTCATGTTTTCGCAGCTGCCTGGAGGCATATGCGACAACTTTGCCATCCTGCATTAGTACACATCCGAGACCTTTTCGGGACGCGTCACAATATACTTCAAAACTCTTGTGTATGTCTGGTACAGTTAAGACCGGTGCGGTTGTCAGCTTCTTCTTAAGTTCTTGGAAGCTTTTCTCGCATGCTTCCGACCATACAAATTTCTTGTCCTTCTTGAGCAACTGTGTCATAGGTTTTGCCACAGTGGAGAATCCTTCAATAAATCTTCTGTAATATCCGGCCATTCCTAGGAAACTCCGCACATCTGTAACGTTGGCGGGCGGCTTCCAGTCATGTATGGCTTTGACCTTTTCTGGGTCTACGGCCACGCCTTCTTGGTTCAATATATGGCCTAAGAAACCAACTTGTCTTAGCCAAAATTCGCACTTGCTAAATTTGGCGTACAACTGATGTTTCCTCAATTCTCCCAAAACAATTCTGAGGTGCTCAGCATGCTCTTCTGGTGTCCTTGAGTAAACCAGGATATCGTCAATAAATACCACAATGAATTTGTCCATGAATTTCATAAACACTTTGTTCATGAGGTGGACGAAATATGCGGGGGCGTTTGTTAGTCCAAATGGCATCACTGTAAACTCGTATAACCCATATCTGGAAGTGAATGTTGTCTTGGGGATATCTTCTGTCCGAACTTTCAGTTGATGATATCCCGACCTCAAATCAATTTTTGAGAACACCTTGGCTTGTGCAAGCTGGTCAAACAAATCATTTATCCGTGGCATCGGATATTTGTTTTTGATGGTGACCATATTGAGGGCTCGATAGTCTATACACAGTCTCAGTGTCCCATCCTTTTTCTTGGCGAACAACACTGGCGAACCCCAAGGTGAGGAGCTGGCCCGAATAAATCCTTTGTCCAACAATTCCTTTATCTGCTTCTTCAACTCCACCAATTCTGAGGGTGCCATTCTATAAGGTTTCTTATAGATGGGAGTGGTGCCAGGTGCTAGTTCAATGCTGAATTCTATCTCTCGGTCTGGTGGCATGCCTGGTAGTTCTTCACGGAACACATCAGGAAACTCGCATACCACTGGAACTTTTCTCAGTTCTGCAATGTCCATTTTGTTCAGTTTTGGTTGCTGTGATCGTGGCCTTTCTTGAGTGGAAACCCTTATAGTCTTGCCGTGATGGTGAGTGAGAATCACGGTCCGATTGAAACAGTCAATGAATCCTTTGTTGGTGGTCAACCAGTCCATCCCTAAAATGACATCCAGTCCTTTACTCTCCAACACGATGAGATTTGCTTGGAATTGTAGTCCTTCGAACTCAATGACCACTCCTTGGCAGTAACCCTGAGCGATTTGCTTATTTCCGGGGGACTTGATGATCATAGATTTTTCCAAGGGAAGTATCGGAAAACCATGTTGTAAAACAAAACTCTTCGAAACGAACGAATGGGAAGCTCCAGGATCAAACAAAACCGTGGCAGGTACTGTGTTGACAGGGAACGTACCGAGCACGATGTCTGGGGCATTCTGCGCTTCTTCCCTGGTCACATGGTTCAGGTGACCCTTCCTGTGGTTGTTGTTGGGGTTGAAATTGTTGCGCTTGGGGGCTGGATTGTTTCCACCATTGTTTGGCTTGGGTGCCGGGTTCCTTGGCTTTGGGCACTGTTTAGCATAGCGCCCTTCTTGACCACAAGCATAGCAGGTGACCCCTGGACGGTATGTGTACTCCTTGTCCCTGGCATGAAACTGTCCGACGGGCCTTGGATCGGTAGTCGTGGATCTCCTTGCTTCTATCCTTGGAACCTCAGTCTTGCTTCGGTTGTTGCGAGCAAGAGTCATCTTGTCCCTCTTTCGCTTACGGATATCTTCCAGACTACGGCGCTCATTCTCCAAGGTAATGGCCTTGTCAACCAGAGTTTTAAAATCCGGAAAGGTGTGTACAATCAGTTGGCATCTTAGTGCTGGTGCCAGGCCGTCCAGGAATTTTTCCATCTTCTTATTTTCTGTCATGTGCTCGTCGTAGGCATAACGAGACAGCTGGGTAAACTGACCATTGTATTCTGTCACTGACATGCCTCTCTGCTTCAGGTCATCAAACTCTCTCTTCTTGATCTTTATGATGCTCCTGGGGATGTGTGCCCCACGGAAGCCTTCCTTGAACTCTTCCCAGGTGATGTTGTGTTCATTGGGATGCATGTGTAGGAAGTTTTCCCACCATGCTGCAGCTGCTCCAGTAAGGTAGTGTGGTGCATAAAGCACCTTCTCATGATCTGAACACTGAGCAATAATCAGCTTCCTTTCAATATCGCGAAGCCAATCATCGGCTTCCAGCGGCCTATCGGTGTGAGCAAAAGTTGAGGGGCGAGTCTTCTGTAACTCAGATAACTTGGAATGTGGTTGATAGGGCTCACGGTGATTTCCCATATTGATGACATGATTCATCATCTCTTGGTGCTGTTGTTGGCTTTGCTCGAAGAGACGGCAGACTTGAGACAGGGCTGCTTCGCTGTCTTGTTGACTGGACTGACCCTGAGTGAAATTGTTGCTAGTCTGTGTCCCATAAACCGCTTCTGGCTGATTGGGCATGGAGCGAGTCCACGGGCGAGACATTTTTCCAGTCTGGGGTTATCATTTTGCAAAACCCATGAGAAAAACTGTGTAGCACAAGGAAAATCTTGCAAAAGGCAACAATTTAAAAGACATCAAGGTTTTTCTCAAGAAAACATAAACAATTTTGCACGGAGAAGAACTGCTAGCAAATATCTTACACGCGAAAAGCAAACACACGATACAGCACTCAGGATGCGCGTACACATTCCTGACATGTTATTTAGGCTAGCGTACTCCTCCGGAAAGCAGCAAACACACCAATACAAACTAGCGTACAGATAAAACAACACATCATACAAGCAGACATAACGCGCGGCTACTCGGCGCTCTCAGTCGGAGATGGTGAGGATTTCCTTTCCCTTGCCGATGGCAAGACTCAGCGGTCCAGGAGAATCAACCTCCACCTCCTCTCTAGCTGGCTCCTGGCGCGTAACGCTGCGCTGTGGTGATGGCGCGGGAGCGACGGGTGGTAGAGCCGGTGCGGCAGGCAGAGCAGCTCTGACTGGACTAGGAGCGATGACTCGGTCGAACTCCTCAGTGGTAGGCAGACGGCGAGCAGTGGCCAAAACGGCTGGTGCATACGAGGCTGAAGACGAGACGAATGTCAGAGGCGGCGCCGTGTGGAGAAGCTCCTTCCTGCTGGCAAGACCGCCCCGGACTAAGTCCATGCGGGCAGCCACAAGATCGTCTACGAGGCTGTCGAAAGACTCCTCCAGAGCCTTGAGATACTCCACAACCATCTCGATGGCTTCATCTCGTTCTCCCCGATGGCAAGCGAATGCATAGTGACTGGTGTACGGCACATGGCATGGGAGGTAGCGGTAGCGACGAGTCTTCATCGTAGGAAGGATGTCCCGAAGACGAGCTATCGCCTCACGGGCAGCCATCTGCATGGCATGCCTCTCCGTAGGCATGGCCCTTCCCACAAAACGGAAGTGGCGAGCTGCAGATCGTCCTCCCTTGAATTGCACCACAGCTTGGTGCATAGACACGTCGTCGCTGAGCTTGTGCTGGTAGAGCGTGAACTCCGGGCGAGCTGCTGGCCCGATCGCGAGCTTGGTGATGGAGACGAGGAGCTTGACAAACCCCTCGGGCACGTTCGTGAACACTCGATTCTCACAGCTGCTGCCAGCCATCTACAAAAGTAGGCAAAAATTCTGAGTAGTCATGTCATAAATTTATGATGACCAACAGAAAATAGCTACAATTGCAAAATGCTGAAAAAGCACAAAAGACGCTAATAACCGATTAGCGATCGCACCTAGTGGCTTCCTACAGTCAGCCTGGCTCTCGTACCAAGCTTGTCACGACCGGTTTTTCAATAATATAAATTATTGAGAGACCAATCCCTTTTACGGACCAGTAAGGAAGAATTCCTTCTCACTGGTAGACAATATCATGGTCACAGAAGAAAAATACCAGGAGTACTGAATATAATACAAGGTTGAGTGGAGACTGCCCAACAGTTTATTACATGCACGCTGATAAAACAAGACGGCGGATAGGGTGGCATAACTACTAACTCACGATAAAAACGGTGGTGGGAATATCACTGCGAAGTGAGTGATATGACTCCTGAAGACTACAGCTCTTCGAGCGTCGAAGTGAGGCTCGAGGAGACTTATTGCGGGTGGCGGAAGCGTATATAATACAAGTGACCAATATCCGGGATCGCACAGGACTGACTGGGACTCCTCTAGGCGTCGGACGCACTATCAAACTCTTCATCCAAGAGATCGCCTTCGTCAACATCTGGCCAAAACAACAAGCCAGGTGAGTACTATGAAAGTACTCGCAAGACAGTTCGGACATAAGATATAACAAATGTAAACATGAAGCAGATGAACAAGTTAACCAGCGCGTTCAGACATAGAGATAACAAATACTGGGGTGCCAAGCGAGGGTCTGAATGACTCCTCGAGCGGAAACTGCAGAAATAATAATACTGGTGCCAAACGAGTGTCTGAATGACTCCTCGAGCGGAAACTGCAAGAATAGTAGTACTGGTGCCAAACGAGTGTCTGAATGACTCCTCGAGCGGAAACTGCAGAATAGTAATGCCACAGTCGGGCGTCGGGGCGACACCACATAAAGGGCTTATAACAGAAAAATGAAGGCAGTGCGTGCCACAGTCGGACGTCTGAGCGACATCACATAAAGGGCTTATATTTAAAGTAAGAACAAACACATGCCACAGTCGGACGTCTGAGCGACGTCACATAAATGGCTTATATTGTAGCTCAAAAATGCAATAGCTCGGGAACATAAATTATTAAAAGTACGAGACAAATATAAGGTTAGTCCATCCACAGTAACAATAATTAAACTGGGTTTACCACTTGAGCTTGTTCACCGGGGACAAAATTTCTTTCCACGCGGATAGATATGGATATACTGATTTCACTACTTGATCATGGATACGATGACTTGGAAGGATTTGACTCTGCAGAGTTTGTACTTAACCACAGCCAACGGATTTCAGTAGTCACGGGGACTAGTTTCGTTTATGGTGTTTTGGAAGGAACACTTCTAACCAGTACACACCCATTTCAAAATTCCGAAGCCAGGGATCACCCTCGGCAACGTTCAAGAAAAACCTTGAGACGGGGAGGCTACAACCTCGCGTAGCATGGGATCAAATTTCTATACGCGCGCTCTAAGGGGGTGCCCCCCCTCTCGGTCCCAACCGGAAACACCCATGCCCCCTGACCGGATGACTGGCTTTAATCCTGGGCCAAGGTACCATCATCCCGGCCCCTTTGTTTGGTGTGTACACGGAAAGAGGTTACCAACTTACTAAACCACATCCTGGCAAATGAAAACATGTGGTAGCACGGAGGGGAAAAGGACGATAACGTGACTCCGTCCACGTTAACGTCGGAAAAAGTCGGATGACGCAAGGCTGGTATGCTACAACAGTACCACCTTGCTGCCCTTCATGTCACCACATGATTAGGCCATCTCTCATCAGAGATCATCGCAACTTTGGAACATGCGGGTAGTTGCCTCGCAAGCAACGAGATACTCACTGACACTCATATGCCACGCACCAACTGTCATGCACACATGCAAAACACCTATCATATCAAAGGTTCAAACATGCTTGCCTGGTTCGGAGAAGTTGGAGTCTAGCTCGGCGAAGTTCGCGGCTCCGTCACCACTTCCGGAACCTACGGCAATAACGAAAACGGGCACTAACGTGAAAACCAACGCGTGCACAGAAACTTCTCCAACAATTTTCCAAATAAATCCCATAAAAAACTACACAAAATTTCAAGACTGTCAGAAAAAGAATCACTCAAAAATACCTTTTTATTAAAAAGTTATAAAGGTTTCTGTCCAGGGACTTATCTGTAATGAAACATAAAAGTTCCAGGGTTTAAACTGAGAAAACAGAAAACGCTTCGGAAAGAAACGCGCCAGCTCAAAGGGAAAGCGTACTTTGCCCGAAGGCGCCAACAGAAAACGGTTCGAGGGAGAATAGAACAGAGGCTGACATGGGGGTCCACATGTCAGGTTCAAAAAGCTCGCCGGCGCCCGACGACTGTGGTGGACGCCGGCGTCGAACCACGGCGAGTTAGGAGGATCGGAGGGTACCAAGAGCTTCAGCGTGTTCTTCCGCGTCGGTGGGTGGTGGACTCAACCGTCGGAGAGCACCACGTCGACGGCGACACTATCTCCGGCGGACGGCGGCTCGGGTGAGGGTGGAGAACTCCGGTGGAGGGCTGCAAACTTCGAATTGAAGCGCGGGTCAGAAGGAGGGATGCATAGTGAAGCTACTGGCAAGAGATGGGAGGCAGAGGCGCACGCACGGGAGCGAATCGAGCTGGATCCCGTGGCGGGTCGCGGCGGCCGGAGTCGAGGAAGGAGACCTCCTCGAGGCTCTTCCAGTGGCTAGGCGTGCTCTAGGTGGAGTGCAGGGATGGTGTGGGTGCGAGTTGAAGCTCGGGGCCTCTATTTATAGGCGGATCGACGGGGTGGCTGTGAACGGAGAATCTCCGGCGAGCGATTACGGCGATGCAGTGGATTGGCAGGAGGTTTACGTGGCCAGGCAGCATCAGTGGAGGTTACTGGTGTCGTTCCCCCGCTAATCTCGGCTGGTCTTGGCGTAACGGCGCCGGTCCACGGTGGGGTGGCCGCACGGGCACGTCGGCGGCAGAGAGCGCGCTCCGCGCCCTGCAGTTCACGACGAGAGTGGCAGCGTGTTCGGGGGAGTGGAAGTCCACGCGGCGATCTCCGGTGGCTTGGGCGGCGCTGGGTGGCGCTGTCTACGCCGTGCCTCTCGCTGGCGGCCGTCACGGGGCGGCGCACCTACTGCTGCTCATCGCCGACGTCCGCAAAGCTCCAGGGGATCGTGCGGCGCAGGAACAAGGGGGAGAGGACAGGGAACACGGCGACACAGGGGCACTGGCGAGATGGAGACACTGAAGAAAACGACAGTGGTTCAGCCACTATAACTGAATTTTGACTGAACCTGACATTGACAATGCTCTGCAGGTGTTCGACAGAATGATTGGGCAATGAGAAAAAAATTTCTGGGGCTGTAACTTGGTGAGGTGACCACTCAATGCACCCAGAGGCTGCCTGATTTTTCTTGGAATTTTTGGAAAAGGATTTGAATGAATTTCACCAAATTTGACAAATCTGGTCCAAACTTGCAGCAAGTGTAGTTTGAAAAATTTGAACTGAAGACTAGTGGGTCTTCATGGATCTTGGTTGAGGGTTCAAAGGACTAGGAAGGGGAGTTGGTTTGGGGGCAAAAATCAAAACAGAAAGTGTAGCTCCTTTGTAAATCACCAATGGCTAGAATAGAAGACAGAAATTTGTTTGAATAAGATTTAAATGGAAAATGATTCATAGGGGAGGTTCAACTTGCTGGATTAGATGCATATCATGATCCAAATGTGAGGGAAGGGTTAGGAGAGAGTAATTGCACTAAGGCCATGGCAAGAGGGAATTGTAGAAAGTGGCAAAGGATTATTCCAAAAGCCATAGTGCATTTTTCAAAGAGATTTTCAAAAGTCATTCTCCCCAAATGAAAAGCATTTTGTCTTGAGTTTAAATAAAAAGGCAAGGACCTCCAAGACCAAAAGCAAGTCTTGGGTGAATCCAAATAAAATTCTTGCCATAAAAAAAATATTTTGAAAGGGAGAGTTCTTTTGAAGGAAAATTTTAAATCACCTCCCTCAAGTCAAATAAAAATCTTTTTTTTGAAAAAAAATCCAAATAAAAACTTGGGTGTCACAACAACTGAATCTTGTCAGATACTAGTTAAATCCGAGCTATGGGTGTGAAGCACTGATGTGCTAGTACATTTGATTGTGACCTGTTCTAATTTTGTACCTGAACTTTTTTTAGAAAGGGTTGTACGTCAACTTAATGTGCTAGCAGAACTTATTGTGTTGTCTGTCTGTTTTCTTTTCACGGCATTCAAGATATTTCCCTGTCATTGATAAAGACGATGAACCGTTATGTAGAAGTTTGTTGGTTTCAATATAGCCCTACCCGTAGCGATCCATTGCTTCCATCCTGATTGTGCCGCCTGCGTGAAACTTTCTTATGCAAGTTCAGTGTGCTATGATGTTCTATATGATTGTGTCAAAGTTTTTACTGAGCATCAGCAATGCATATGGCTGAAAGATGTATTTACGAGCATTGACCGATGGGTCTCTCTCTCACACACACACACACACGCACACATGCACAAGTGGGACCCGTTGAATTATTTCTTTGCTCGTGACAGCTTTTAATTAGGTTCTACTGTAATCCAACTTTTTTTCTTAAGTTATTAATTGAGCTCAGTGACTTCAAAAAGTTGTACAGAAGCCTTGTTTGGGCCTTTCCAGCATCGCTGAATGTGGGCTGAGTAGCCATGTTAGGTTGTACTGTACTACACAGGCCTTTTTTCAACATCAGCAATGCAACTGGGCCGACAGTTGTACACAATATCCGGGTCAACTTGTTATTCTCCGCCCCGCTGGGCTGCAAACTTTCCTATGAGGTATGCATTAGGCTTAACAAGAAAATGGACTTTAAGAAATAATAAATGGGATGTAATTATAATAACTGGGCAGTAACTATAAAAAATGCACCAAACGCTTAATTAGTTTAAAAATATATTATTTTTGGAATTTGAATTTTTTTTATTTCATTACTTGTTGCGCGCGCAATATTTCATTGGATTTTAACGTAATACAACTTTATTTTGAAATTATATTTAGACTAGAAATTTGGGATAAAAATATTTTGGATCCCATAAAAATGTGGGATTTTTTTTGAATTCTGTTTTGAGCGGTTGGTTGAAATTATTAATCGTTGTCCTAGCTAGAAAATGGGTTGTACTTTTAACAAACTGTAAATGGGCTGTAGTAAATTCCATTAGAATTAAAAAATGGGTTGTACATTCTTACAAATCGCAAATGGGCTATATGTTCTCTGCCACACACTTGTGGGCCTTCTAAGTTGACGCGTCCCCTAAAAAAACTAAGTTGACGCGTATGCAAGGCTTTGTCAACAACACATGGTTCTGGCAGCTGTGGCCGTTGGATGTCCATCCAACGGATGTCGTGCTTCTTCTTCAATCTCGGATATTCTTGCTTCAGCTGCCCAAAAAATGATTCCTCCCCCTGACATTTGGGGCGCACCGTTTCGGAGGCTGACCTGTGGGCCTACTAAGTTGACGAGTACCAAGGGCTTTGTCAACTTAGTTAATATAAACATTCTAGATGCAGTGACTGTACGATGTCCATCCAACGGCCGTAGTGCTTCTTCAACCTCTGGTCTTCTTGCTCCAGCCGCCCAAAGCAGCGCCGGTCGTGCCGCGTGCTCCTGCCTCCCGTGGCCGGCTGTGATGCCGCGGAGGCCTCACCGCCCCCTACTACTCCCACCGCTGGCCAGGCCATCCCTCTACTCACCCACACCACCTGTTATTCTGCGGCGACGGCAGCCGAACCAGTGAACCCTCGTACTCCTCTCCGCGTGGGTTTCCACTACCGTGTCTTCCCCGGCTCTGTGTCGTCCCCTTCCTAGGCCTCGCCGTCGTCCACCGCCCTGGTGCTCTCGGCGCGGCGTGGTCAACATGGTCAAGGAACGGCTTCCATCGGACGTGGACTGTACGTGGAGAGGCTGACAGCTGGGTCCACGCCCGCAGCAAGGAAGTGCCTCCTTATTACGCGCAAAATTATTATTCCTCCACCTGGTAGCGGGGACCCACCGGACGGGCCACACTATTTCACGAAAAAAAAGTTTCCCCCTAACTGCTGGGACCCACCAGCTACATCTTCGCACGCAAGGAAGTGCGTCCGGGCAAAAAAACGATTCGCCCCCCTGACTGCTGGGACCCACTAGCTACATCTTCACACGCACGGAAGTGCCTGACAGTCGGGACCCACCTGGTCGAAGCATACGTAGCGTTGTCATTCTGGTCGTGAACGTGTACGTACATACTGGTCGATGTAGAGGCGCGCATGTGTCATAGTAGAGGCGCGCACGTAGCATGTACACGTACGTACAGCGGCCAGTGTGGAAGAAATAAAATACGGCCATGTACGTACATACGGGCAGGGTCTCGAACGCCTACTCGCGCATACGTACGGCCAGGGCTCGTGTACATGGCTGAGTCGGAACGGAGAAACTGCGTCGTCGTCGTGTTCATGGGGAGCCAACCGGCTGGGTCAGAACGGAATGCGTCGTCGTGTTCATCGAGAGGGCTTGGACAGAACAGCCGATGGAAACGAGGCTTGGCGTACCGCAGAACGGAGGAAACGGCCTTGTGTTCGACCGGCCACGTTGGAAACGGGATCCTGTTCATCGGGAGGGGTCTGGCGTACCGCAAAATGAAGGAAACGGACCTCCTACGGTTGAAACGGGGGTCCTATTGATCGGGAGGGGTGTGGCGTACCGCAAAACGGAGGAAACGGACTTGTGTTGGAGCGCTACGGTCGAAACAGGGGTCCTGTTCATCGGGAGGGGTGTGGCGTACCACAAAACGAGACTCCACGGGATATTGTTCATCTCCACCGTCGACCCCCTCCAGCCTCCACGGGCAACTGTTCATCCACCGTCGACCTCCTCCAGCCTCCACCTGCGACTGTTCATCCACGGGCTCCTGTTCATCCAGCCTCCACTGCGCGCTACTCCACCAGCTACTGTTCAACCAGCCCTCTCCACGGGCTCCTGTTCAACCACCCCTCCACGGGCTACTGTTCATACAGCCCTCCACCGTCTACTGTTCATCCAGTCCTCCACGGGGTGGTCCTATCATCCAGCCCCAACCGGCTCGATCGATCGGGGTCCTGTTCATCCAAAGGCAACACCACGGGGTCCTGTTCATCCACCCCCACCGGGAATTTTTCATCCAAACCCCCCCCCCCCCAGCAACGCTCACTTTTCATCTAGAGGCAGCATCGATCGGCTTCAGTTAGCAGCAGTAGCGAAGGAATCGCTCAATCGGGTTCAGTTAACAGCCATCGATCGATCGCTCGGGTTCAGTAACGCGTAGCCTGCAGTGCAATCGCTCGGGTTCAGTTAGAGCCCAATGCCTCGCTCGGGTTCAGTTAGATCCCAACGCCTCGCACCCACGCGCGTGCGTGTACGAGAGAAACGCGCATCGCTCGGCCCCGACCACCCACCGTAACCGGGAACACCCTGATATTTTCCTCGCCCTCGCTTCTACCATGGTTTTTTCCGTCATGGACGGCCCAAAGAATGTCATGCAGCTGCGTCTCCGGCCCGCCCAGGACGAAAAGCCCATTTTCTGTCATGATTTTTTGTCATAGAAGTAGGACCCCACCACATCTATGATGATACCGTGTTTTGTCACAATTATTGTCATAGAAGTGTCATAAGTATGACAGGAAAAAAATTCGTTCGGCCCAAAATGTCACGGATGTGTCTTTTTTTTGCAGTGTAGCTTGTATGATTATGATTGCCTCTACGGACTAAACCCTCCAGTTTATATAGACACCGGAGGGACCTAGGGTTGTGCAAAGTCGGTTTACAGAGAAAGGAATCTTCATATCCGAACGCCAAGCTTGCCTTCCATGCAAAGGAGAGTCCCATCCGGACACGGGAGGAAGTCTTTTGTCTCGTATCTTCACGGCCCATTAGTCCGGCCCACATCACATAGCCCGGACGCCCGAGGACCCCTTAATCTAGGACTCCCTTAGAGAGGAAACCCTAGTCCGCGGAGAAAGTGGGGGATAAATACTACCCTCTTATTCGGCTCCGGAGTGGGGATAATCTCCTTTTTGGCAGCAAGCCGGTGGGCGATTTTCGTGGCCAAGTACCCCGCTTCCCAGAGTTCTTGATGTTCTCCTTCGTGACGGAGGAGGCCATCCACCTGCCCATCCTTATCTTCTTATAAAGGCAGTGAATATCAAGCGTCCCTCCTCACGAGCCTTAAAACTCGCCTATTCCCAAGGGGTCGTGCAAACGGCATGGTTGGATTACCCAAACCCGTATTGATGAGAATCCCGCAATAAGGGGACACGATCTCTGCTTTGACAAAACGTGTCAATGAGGACTGCGCCTCGAAATACGAGCAGGAGGCTAAAAAACGCTTCGAAATGATAATAAGGCCAGAACATAACGTCTCGCCAAAAAAGATGTCAGTAGACACGGCTTATTTCATTTAAGTATTTTCCCATGTGGTTCGGGGTGGTGGCTATTATACAGAACCGAACATAGTTCTTTTGACCAACTGCTTTGGAGTATTCGGAGGAGGAACCCGCCTTGCAATGCCGAAGACAATTTGCGCGCCGCACACTGAAGGAAATATGCCCTAGAGGCAATAATAAGTTGTTATTTATATTTCCTTATATCATGATAAATGTTTATTACTCATGCTAGAATTGTATTAACCGAAAACTTAGTACATGTGTGAATACATAGACAAACAGAGTGTCACTAGTATGCCTCTACTTGACTAGCTCCTTAATCAAAGATGGTTAAGTTTCCTAGCCATGGACAAGAGTTGTCATTTGATGAACAGGATCACATCATTAGAGAATGATGTGATTGACTTGACCCATCTATTAGCTTAACACTATGATCGTGTAGTTTATTGCTATTGCTTTCTTCATAACTTATACATGTTCCTATGACTATGAGATTATGCAACTCCCATATACCGGAGGAACACTTAGTGTGCTATCAAACGTCACAACATAACTGGGTGATTATAAAGATGCTCTACAGGTGTCTCTGATGGTGTTTGTTGAGTTGGCATAGATCGAGATTAGGATTTGTCACTCCGATTGTCGGAGAGGTATCTCTGGGCCCTCTCGGTAAAGCACATCACTATAAGCCTTGCAAGCAATGTGACTAATGAGTTATTTGCGGGATGATGCATTACGGAACGAGTAAAGAGACTTGCAGGTAACGAGATTGAACTAGGTATTGAGATACTGACGATCGAATCTCGGGCAAGTAACATACCGATGATGAAGGGAACAACGTATGTTGTTATGCGGTTTGACCGATAAAGATCTTCGTAGAATATGTAGGAGCCAATATGAGCATCCAGGTTCCGCTATTGGTTATTAACCGGAGATGAGTCTCGGTCATGTCTACATAGTTCTTGAACCCGTAGGGTCCGCACGCTTAACGTTCGATGACGATCGGTATTATGAGTTTATGTGTTTTCATGTACAGAAGGTAGTTCGGAGACCCGGATGTGATCACGGACATGACGAGGAGTCTCGAAATGGTCGAGACATAAAGAATGATATATTGGACGATGTTATTCGGACACCGGATGAGTTCCGGGGGTCACCGGATAAAAATCGGAGTGCCGGAAGGGTTATCGGAACCACCGGAGAAGTAATGGGCCTTATTGGGCCTAGGGGGAGAGAGAGGGGCTGCCATGGGCTGCCCCCCCCCCCCCATGGGCCTAGTCCAAATTGGACTAGGGGGAGGGGCGGCGCCCCCTCCTTCCTTCTTCTCCTAGTAGGACTAGGAAAGGGGGAGTCCTACTCCTACTAGGAGGAGGACTGCTCCCCCCTTGGCGCGCCTATGAGGGCCGGCCGGCCTCCCCCTCCCTCCTTTATATACGTGGGGAGGGGGCACCCTAGAACACATCAAAGTTGATCTTAGCCGTGTGCAGTGCCCCCCTCCACATATTTCCACCTCGGTCATATCGTTGTAGTGCTTAGGCGAAGCCCTGCGTCAGTAACTTCATCATCACCGTCATCACGCCGTCGTGCTGACGTAACTCTCCCTCGGCCTCAGCTAGATCAAGAGTACGAGGGACGTCACCGAGCTGAACGTGTGCAGATCGCGGAGGTGCCGTGCGTTCGGTACTTGATCGGTTGGACCGCGAAGACGTTCGACTACATCAACCGCGTTACTTAACGCTTCCGCTTTCGGTCTACGAGGGTACGTGGACACGCTCTCCCCGCTCGTTGTTATGCATCACCTAGATGGATCTTGCGTGTGCGTAGGAAATTTTTTGAAATAGTACGTTCCCCAACAGTGGCATCCGAGCCAGGTCTATGCGTAGATGTTATATGCACGAGTAGAACACAAAGAGTTGTGGGCGATAATAGTCATACTGCTTACTGATACGTCTCCGTCGTATCTATAATCTTTTATTGTTTTATGCCAATATTATACAACTTTCATATAGTTTTGGCAACTTTTTATACTATTTTTGGGACTAACATATTGATCCAGTGCCCAGTGCCAGTTCCTGTTTGTTGCATGTTTTTTGTTTCGCGGAAAATCCATATCAAATGGAGTCCAAACGGGATAAAAACTGACGGACATTTTTTTGGAATATATGTGATTTTTGGGAAGAAGAATCAACGTGATACGGTGCCCGAGGGGGCCACGAGGCAGGGGGGCGCCCCAGGGGGTCAGGCGCGCCCTGGGCCCTCGTGGCCACCCCGTAAGGCGGTTGGTGCCCTTCTTTCGCCGCAAGAAAGCTAATATCCAGATAGAGATCATGTCCAAAATTCAGCCCAATCGGAGTTACGGATCTCCGGGAATTTAAGAAACGGTGAAAGGGCAGAATCAGCCAGCGCAGAAACAGAGAGAGACAGAGAGACAGATCCAATCTCGGAGGGGCTCTCGCCCCTCCCATACCATGGAGACCATCGACCAGAGGGGAAACCCTTCTCCCATCTAGGGAGAAGGTCAAGGAAGAAGAAGAAGGAGGGGGCTCTCTCCCCCTCGCTTCCGGTGGCACCGGAGTGCCGCCGGGGCCATCATCATCACCGCAATCTACACCAATAACTTCACTGCCGTCATCACCAACTCTTCCCCCCTCTATGCAGCGGTGTAACCCCTCTTTTACCTGCTGTAATCTCTACTTAAACATGGTGCTCAACGCTATATATTGTTTCCCAATGATGTATGGCTATCCTATGATGTTTGAGTAGATCTGTTTTGTCCTATGGGTTAATTGATGATCGTGATTGGTTTGAGTTGCATGTTTTATTATTGGTGTTGTCCTATGGTGCTCTCCGTGTCACGCAAGCGTGAGGGATTCCCGCTGTAGGGTGTTGCAATACGTTCATGATTCGCTTATAGTGGGTTGCTTGAGTGACAGAAGCATAAACCCGAGTAAGGGGGTTGTTGCGTATGGGATAAAGGGGACTTGATGCTTTAATGCTATGGTTGGGTTTTACCTTAATGATCTTTAGTAGTTGCGGATGCTTGCTAGAGTTCCAATCATAAGTGCATATGATCCAAGAAGAGAAAGTATGTTAGCTTATGCCTCTCCCTCATATAAAATTGCAATAGTGATTACCGGTCTAGTTATCGATTGCCTAGGGACAAATAACTTTCTTGTTGACAAAAGCTCTCTACTAAAACTAACTTAGTTGTGTCTTTATCTAAACAGCCCCTACTTTTTATTTACGCGCTCTTTATATTCTTACAAACTTATCCAACAACACCTACAAAGTACTTCTAGTTTCATACTTGTTCTAGGTAAAGCGGACGTTAAGCGTGCGTAGAGTTGTATCGGTGGTCGATAGAACTTGAGGGAATATTTGTTCTACCTTTAGCTCCTCGTTGGGTTCGACACTCTTACTTATCGAAAGAGGCTACAATTGATCCCCTATACTTGTGGGTTATCACTTACCAGCATGTCATACTTTGATTTGGCGGTATTGTTGGATGAAGCGGCTCAGACCAACATTACGCGTACGCTTACGCGAGACTGGTTCTACCGACGTGCTTCGCACACAGGTGGCTAGTGGGTGTCTGTTTCCCCAGCTTTAGTTTAATCGAGTGTGACTACACCCGGTCCTTGTTGAAGGTTAAAACAACAAACTTGACGAAAAATCGTTGTGGTTTTTATGCATAGGTACGAACGGTTCTTGCTAAGCCCGTAGCAGCCACGTCAAACTTGCAACAACAAAGTAGAGGACGTCTAACTTGTTTTTGCAGGGCATGTTGTGATGTGATATGGTCAAGACGTGATTATATAAATTGTTGTATGAGATGATCATGTTTTGTAATACAGTTATCGGCAACTGGCAGGAGCCATATGGTTGTCGCTTTATTGTATGAAATGCAATCGCCATGTAATTGCTTTACTTTATCACTAAGCGGTAGCGATAGTCGTAGAAGCAATAGTTGGCAAGATGACAATGATGCTTCGACGGAGATCAAGGTGTCAAGCCGGTGACGATGGTGATCATGACGGTGCTTTGGAGATGTAGATCAAAGGCACATGATGATGACGGTGCTTTACTTTATCACTAAGTAATTTTTATTTGTTGTTCTAAGTTGTTCTCTATCTTTAGTTATGGATATGGAACACGAAATACCAGAAAAATTAGGTGTACTTGCTACTCATGGAGATGGGGAACCTCCTAAAATCCTCGATGCTGGTTATGTGAAAAATATTATGTACTACTTTGATAATCCTGAGAAAACTCCTTTCAATTATGTAATGGGAGACACGTTGGATCAACGTGAATACTTTAGGGATTATCGCTTAACTCAAAAAGGGAATGGGATCAAATTCATATGTTGCATTGGTATGCTCGGGAACTATGCTTGAGATATGATTATACTTGTTGCTCTAGGATGAAGGCCACACCTTCCTTTTTCATGCAAATTTAATGATGATAAAACCTTGGCTTCTTATGCTAATGGTATATATGATTACTATGGTGTCGAACAAATAGAAGAATTCGTTGCTTTTGTGGGTGCTTATGAAATTGAATCTTTGTTTAAAGAGTGTGAAAATTTTGATGATTCAGTTTATAGACCTGAAAATTTAGCTATCCTTAAATATTGCTATGAGAATTATGAATTCAATTCCGATATTGATGATTTTATTGAGAGAGTCTCCGCTGTCCAAGAAGAGACTAATATTTTGCAGGAGTCTATGGAAGAAGAAATTGATGAAACTGTGAGCTCATTGGATGAAAAAGATGAGGAGGAGAGCGAAGAACAAAAGGAGGAAGAACGTATTAGCTACCCGTGCCCACCTTCTAATGAGAGTAACCCTCCAACTCATACATTGTTTAATTTCCCTTCATGCTTACCGAAGGATGATTGCTATGATAACTATTATGATCTCGTTGATTCTTTGGAAATATCCCTTTTTGATGATGCTTGCTATGCTTGTGGACAAGATGCCAATATGAATTATGCTTATGGAGATGAACTTGCTATAGTTCCTTATGTTAAACATGAAATTGTTGCTATTGCACCCACGCATGATAGTCCTATTATCGTTTTGAATTCTCCCGACTACACTATATCGGAGAAGTTTGCCCTTATTAAGGATTATATTGATGGGTTGCGTTTTACTACTACACATGATGATTTTGATAAATATAATATGCATGTGCTTGCTGCTCCTACTTGCAATTATTATGAGAGAGGAACTACATCTCCGCCTCTCCATGTTTCCAACACGATAAAATTGCAAGAAACTGTTTATACTATGCATTGTCCTTTACTATGTGTGCATGAATTGTTCTTTTATGACATGCCGATGCATAGGAAGAGAGTTAGACTTCGTTGTTGCATGATATATGTTACTTTGTGCTCACTACTAAATCACAAATCATTGTTAATTAAAATTGGCTTTGATATACCTTGGGATCCGGGTGGATTCATTACTTGAGCACTATATGCCTAGCTTAATGGCTTTAAAGAAAGCGCTGCCAGGGAGACAACCCGGAAGTTTTAGAGAGTCATTTGTTTCTGTTGAGTGCTTTTATAAAGTTTAAAAACAAAAAAATAAAGAGGGGAACCTAAAACTTTTTCAAAAAAAAGGAAAATGAAAGTGAGAAAGACGAGCATTGTTAAAGTGGGAGCTAGCCTTGAACTTTGTTCATGCTCACGGAAACTTTGTGAATCTTGATTACAGCAACTTTTCAACAAAAATAATTATCCCCTTGTACAATTCCATTGTATTATAAAAATAAGGTGCCAAGGTTTGCCTTTAGGATGTTTTAGATTACTTGTTGGTTTGTGCGGTGCAGGACAGAAACTTTGGTTGTAGTTCGCGATTTTACATTTTTTTACTAGAACGTTGAACGGTTCTGAAACTTTTTGCACTGTCTTTCTATACAATTTGTTTATTTTTCCTATTTTTTGCAGAATTTTTGGAGCACCAGAAGTATGGTGAATGTTCAGATTACTACAGACTGTCCTCTTTAAGACAGATTCTGTTTTTGATGCATAGTTTGCTTGTTTTGATGAAACTATCGATTGCTATCAGTGGATTAAGCCATGGAAAAGTTATATTACAGTAGCTACAATGCAAAAAAAATATGAATTGGTTTGCAATAGTACTTAGAGTAGTGATTTGCTTTATTATACTAATGGATCTTACCGAGTTTTCTGTTGAGTTTTGTGTGGATGAAGTGTTCGAAGATCGAGGAGGTCTCGATGTGAGGAGAAGGAGGAGAGGCAAGAGCTCAATCTTGGGGATGCCCAAGGCACCCCAAGTAGATATTCAAGGAGACTCAAGCGTCTAAGCTTGGGGATGCCCCGGAAGGCATCCCATCTTTCTTCAAAAAATATCGGTATGTTTTCGGATTCATTTCGTTCATGCGATATGTGCAAATCTTGGAGCGTCTTTTGCATTTAGTTTTCACTTTTCTTTTATGCACCATGCTGGTATGAGATAGTCCTTGGTTTATTTATAGAATGCTCATTGCACTTCACTTATATCTTTTGAGTATGGCTTTATAGAATGCTTCATGTGCTTCACTTATATCATTTGAAGTTTGGATTGCCTGTTTCTCTTCACATAGAAAACTGCCATTTGTAGAATGCTCTTTTCCTTCACTTATATTTGTTAGAGCGTGGGCATATCTTTTGTAGAAAGAATTAAACTCTCTTGCTTCACTTATATCTATTTAGAGAGTTGACGGGAATTGGTCATTCACATGGTTAGTCAT
This sequence comes from Triticum aestivum, assembly GCF_018294505.1. Classification (NCBI taxonomy): domain Eukaryota; kingdom Viridiplantae; phylum Streptophyta; class Magnoliopsida; order Poales; family Poaceae; genus Triticum; species Triticum aestivum. Next base: position 459,474,537 of record NC_057802.1, on the reverse strand, counting down.
AAAATCCTACATAAAACTTGTAGATCACTGAATATGATATGTTTGATTCCTTGCAATAGTTTTGAAATATAAAGATGGTGATATTAGAGTCATGCTAGTGGGTAGTTGTGGATTGTAGAAATACTTTTGTTGAAGTTTGTGATTCCCGTAGCATGCACGTATGGTGAACCGTTATGTAACGAAGTTGGAGCATGAGGTATTTATTGATTGTCTTATGAGTGACAGTCGGGGACGAGCGATGGTCTTTTCCTACCAATCTATCCCCCTAGGAGCATGCGCGTAGTACTTTGTTTCGATGACTAATAGATTTTTGCAATAAGTATGTGAGTTCTATATGACTAATGTTGAGTCCATGGATTATACGCACTCTCACCCTTCCATCATTGCTAGCCTCTTCGGTACCGTGCATTGCCCTTTCTCACCTTGAGAGTTGGCGCAAACTTCGCCGGTGCATCCAAACCCCGTGATACGATACGCTCTATCACACATAAGCCTCATTATATCTTCCTCAAAACAGCCACCATACCTACCTATCATGCCATTTCCATAGCCATTCCGAGATATATTGCCATGCAACTTCCATCATCATCATATACATGACTTGAGCATTCATTGTCATACTGCTTTGCATGATCGTAAGATAGCTAGCATGATGTTTTCATGGCTTGTCCGTTTTTTTATGTCATTGCTACGCTAGATGATTGCACATCCCGGTACACTGCCGGAGGCATTCATATAGAGTCATATCTTTGTTCTAGTATCGTTGTAATATTGAGTTGTAAGTAAATAAAAGTGTGATGATCATCATTATTAGAGCATTTCCCCAAAAAAAGAGGCCAAAGAAGCCTAAATAAAAAAGGGGGCCAAAGAAGCCTGCCAAAAAAAGAGAAAAAAGAAAAGAAAAAAGGGTCAATGTTACTATCCTTTTACCACACTTGTGCTTCAAAGTAGCACCATGTTCTTCATATAGAGAGTCTCTTGAGTTATCACTCTTATATACTAGTGGGAATTTTCATTATAGAACTTGGCTTGTATATTCCGATGATGGGCTTCCTCAAATGCCCGAGGTCTTCATGAGCAAGCAAGTTGGATGCATACCCACTTAGTTTCCATTTTGAGCTTTCATACACTTATAGCTCTAGTGCATCCGTTGCATGGCAATCCCTACTCCTCGCATTGGCATCAATTGATGGGCATCTCCATAGCCCGTTGATTAGCCGCGTCGATGTGAGACTTTCTCCCTTTTTTCTCTTCTCCATACAACCTCCACCATCATATTCTATTCCACCTATAGTGCTATGTCCATGGCTCACGCTCATGTATTGCGTGAAAGTTGAAAAGGTTTGAGAATGTCAAAAGTATGAAACAATTGCTTGGCTTGTCATCAGGGTTGTGCATGATTTGAATATTTTATGTGATGAAGATGGAGCATAGCCAGACTATATGATTTTGTAGGGATAACTTTCTTTGGCCATGTTGTTTTGAAAATACATGATTGCTTTATTAGTATGCTTGAAGTATTGTTGTCTTAATGTCAAAAGATAGACTATTGCTTTGAATCACTCGTGTCTTAATATTCATGCCATGACTAGATACATGATCAAGATTATGTTAGGTAGCATTCCACATCAAAAATTATCTTTTTATCATTTACCTACTCGAGGGCGAGTGGGAATTAAGCTTGGGGATGCTGATACGTCTCCGTCGTATCTATAATTTTTTATTGTTCCATGCCAATATTATACAACTTTCATATACTTTTGGCAACTTTTTATACTATTTTTGGGACTAACATATTGATCCAGTGCCCAGTGCCAGTTCCTGTTTGTTGCGTGTTTTTTGTTTCGCAGAAAATCCATATCAAACGGAGTCCAAACGGGTTAAAAACTGACACAGATTTTTTTTGGAATATATGTGATTTTTGGGAAGAAGAATCAATGCGATACGATGCCTGAGGGGGCCACGAGGCAGGGGGCGTGCCCTGGGCCCTCGTGGCCACCCCGTAAGGCGGTTGGTGCCCTTCCTTCGCCGCAAGAAATTTAATATCCGGATAGAGATCGTGTCCAAAATTCAGCCCAATCGGAGTTACGGATCTCCGGGAATTTAAGAAACGGTGAAAGGGCAGAATCAGCCAGCGCAGAAACAGAGAGAGACAGAGAGACAGATCCAATCTCGGAGGGGCTCTCGCCCCTCCCACGCCATGGAGACCATGGACCAGAGGGGAAACCCTTCTCCCATCTAGGGAGAAGGTCAAGGAAGAAGAAGAAGGAGGGGGCTCTCTCCCCCTCGCTTCCGGTGGCACCGGAGTGCCGCCGGGGCCATCATCATCACCGCAATCTACACCAACAACTTCACCGCCGTCATCACCAACTCTTCCCCCCTCTATGCAGCGGTGTAACCCCTCTTTTACCCGCTGTAATCTCTACTTAAACATGGTGCTCAATGCTATATATTATTTCCCAATGATGTATGGCTATCCTATGATGTTTGAGTAGATCCGTTTTGTCCTATGGGTTAATTGATGATCGTGATTGGTTTGAGTTGCATGTTTTATTATTGGTGTTGTCCTATGGTGCTCTCCGTGTCATGCAAGAGTGAGGGATTCCCGCTGTAGGGTGTTGCAATACGTTCATGATTCGCTTATGGTGGGTTGCTTGAGTGACAGAAGCATAAACCCGAGTAAGGGGGTTGTTGCGTATGGGATAAAGGGGACTTGATGCTTTAATGCTATGGTTGGGTTTTACCTTAATGATCTTTAGTAGTTGCGGATGCTTGCTAGAGTTCCAATCATAAGTGCATATGATCCAAGAAGAGAAAGTATGTTAGCTTATGCCTCTCCCTCATATAAAATTGCAATAGTGATTACCGGTCTAGTTATCGATTACCTAGGGACAAATAACTTTCTTGTTGACAAAAGCTCTCTACTAAAACTAACTTAGTTGTGTCTTTATCTAAACAGCCCCTACTTTTTATTTACGCGCTCTTTATATTCTTGCAAACTTATCCAACAACACCTACAAAGTACTTCTAGTTTCATACTTGTTCTAGGTAAAGCGAACGTCAAGTGTGCGTAGAGTTGTATCGGTGGTCGATAGAACTTGAGGGAATATTTGTTCTACCTTTAGCTCCTCGTTGGGTTCGACACTCTTACTTATCGAAAGAGGCTACAATTGATCCCCTGTACTTGTGGGTTATCACTTACCAGCATGTCATACTTTGATTTGGCGGTATTATTGGATGAAGCAGCTCAGCCCGACATTACGCGTACGCTTACGCGAGACTGGTTCTACCGACGTGCTTCGCACACAGGTGGCTAGTGGGTGTCTATTTCTCCAGCTTTAGTTGAATCGAGTGTGACTACACCCGGTCCTTGTTGAAGGTTAAAACAACAAACTTGACAAAAAATCGTTGTGGTTTTTATGCGTAGGTAAGAACGATTCTTGCTAAGCCCGTAGCAGCCACGCAAAACTTGCAACAACAAAGTAGAGGACGTCTAACTTGTTTTTGCAGGGCATGTTGTGATGTGATATGGTCAAGACGTGATTATATAAATTGTTGTATGAGATGATCATGTTTTGTAACACAGTTATCGGCAACTGGCAGGAGCCATATGTTGTCGCTTTATTGTATGAAATGCAATCGCCATGTAATTGCTTTACTTTATCGCTAAGCGGTAGCGATAGTCGTAGAAGCAATAGTAGGCGAGATGACAACGATGCTTCGATTGAGATCAAGGTGTCAAGCCGGTGACGATGGTGATCATGATGGTGCTTTGGAGATGTAGATCAAAGGCACAAGATGATGATGGCCATATCATATCACTTATATTGATTGCATGTGATGTTTATCCTTTATGCATCTTATTTTTCTTAGTACGGCGGTAGCATGATAAGATGATCTCTCACTAAATTTCAATGTACAAGTGTTCTCCCTGAGTATGCACCGTTGCTATAGTTCGTCGTGCCGAGACACCACGTGATGATCGGGTGTGATAAGCTCTACGTTCACATACAACGGGTGCAAGCCAGTTTTGCACACACAGAATACTCGGGTTAAACTTGACGAGCTTAGCATATGCAGATATGGCCTCGGAACACTGATACCGAAAGGTCGAGCATGAATCATATAGTAGATATGATCAACATAGTGATGTTCACCATTGAAAACTACTCCATCTCACGTGATGATCGGACATGGTTTAGTTGATATGGATCACGCGATCACTTAGATGATTAGAGGGATGTCTATCTAAGTGGGAGTTCTTAAGTAATATGATTAATTGAACTTTAATTTATCATGAACTTAGTACCTGATAGTATTTTGCATGTCTATGTTGTTGTAGATTAATGGCCTGTGTTGTTGTTCTGTTGAATTTTAATGCGTTCCTAGAGAAAGCTAAGTTGAAAGATGATGGTAGCAATTACACGGACTGGGTCCGTAACTTGAGGGTTATCCTCATTGTTGCATAGAAGAATTACGTCCTGGAAGCACCGCTAGGTGCCAAACCTGCTGCAGGAGCAACGCCAGATGTTATGAACACCTGGCAGAGCAAAGCTGATGACTACTCGATAGTTCAGTGTGCCATGCTTTACGGCTTAGAACCAGGACTTCAACGATGTTTTGAATGTCATGGAGCATATGATATGTTCCAGGAGTTGAAGTTAATATTTCAAGCAAATGCCCGGATTGAGAGATATGAAGTCTCCAATAAGTTATATAGCTGCAAAATGGAGGAGAATAGTTCTGTCAGTGAGCATATACTCAGAATGTCTGGGTACCACAATCACTTGACTCAGCTGGGAGTTAATCTTCCAGTTGATAGTGTCATTGACAGAGTTCTTCAATCACTGCCACCAAGCTACAAGAGCTTTGTGATGAACTATAATATGCAAGGGATGGATAAGACAATTCCCAAGCTCTTCGCAATGCTAAAGCCTGCGGTGGTAGAAATCAAGAAGGAGCATCAAGTGTTGATGGTCAACAAGACCACCAGTTTCAAGAAAAAGGGTAAAGGGAAGAAGGGGAACTTCAAAAAGAACGGCAAGCAAGTTGCTGCTCAAGTGAAGAAGCCCAAGTCTGGATCTAAGCCTGAGACTAAGTGCTTCTACTGCAAAGGGACTGGTCACTGGAAGCAGAACTGCCCCAAGTATTTGGCGGAGAAGAAGGATGGCAAAGTGAAAGGTATATTTGATATACATGTTACTCATGTGTACCTTACTAATGCTCGCAGTAGCACCTGGGTATTTGATACTGATTCTGTTGCTAATATTTGCAACTCAAAACAGGGGCTACGGATTAAGCGAAGAGTGGCTAAGGACGAGGTGACGATGTGCGTGGGAAATGGTTCCAAAGTCGATGTGATCACCGTCGGCACACTACCTCTACATCTACCTTCAAGATTAGTTTTAGACCTGAATAATTGTTATTTGGTGCCAGCGTTAAGCATGAACATTATATATGGATCTTGTTTCATGCAAGACGGTTATTCATTTAAATCAGAGAATAATGGTTGTTCTATTTATATGAATAATATCTTTTATGGTCATGCACCCTTGATGAGTGGTCTATTTTTACTAAATCTCGATACTAGTGATACACATGTTCATAGTATTGAAGCCAAAAGATATAAGTTTAATAATGATAGTGCAACTTATTTGTGGCACTGCCGTTTAGGTCATATTGGTGTAAAGCGCATGAAGAAACTCCATGCTGATGGGCTTTTGGAATCACTTGATGCTTGCGAACCATGCCTCATGGGCAAGATGACTAAGACTCCGTTCTCCGGAACAATGGAGCGAGCAATAGACTTGTTGGAAATAATACATACTGATGTATGCGGTCCGATGAGTGTTGATGCTCGCGGCGGGTATCGTTATTTTCTGACCTTCACAGATGATTTGAGCAGATATGGGTATATCTACTTGATGAAACATAAGTGTGAAACATTTGAAAAGTTCAAAGAATTTCAGAGTGAAGTGGAAAATCATCGTAACAAGAAAATAAAGTTTCTACGATCTGATCATGGAGGAGAATATTTGAGTTACAAGTTTGGTCTTCATTTGAAACAATGCGGAATAGTTTCGCAACTCACGCCACTCGGAACACCACAACGTAATGGTGTGTCCGAACGTCGTAATCGTACTTTATTAGATATGGTGCGATCTATGATGTCTCTTACTGATTTACCACTATCATTTTGGGGTTATGCTTTAGAGACGGCTGCATTCACGTTAAATAGGGCACCATTTAAATCCATTGAGACGACACCATATGAACTGTGGTTTGGCAAGAAACCCAAGTTGTCGTTTCTTAAAGTTTGGGGCTGCGATGCTTATGTGAAAAAGCTTCAACATGATAAGCTCGAACCCAAATCGGAGAAATGTGTCTTCATAGGATACCCAATGGAGACTGTTGGGTACACCTTCTATCACAGATCCGAAGGCAAGACATTCGTTGCTAAGAATGGATCCTTTCTAGAGAAGGAGTTTCTCTCGAAAGAAGTGAGTGGGAGTAAAGTAGAACTTGACGAGGTAATTGTACCTACTCCCTTATTGGAAAGTAGTTCATCACAAAAATCAGTTCCAGTGATTCCTAGACCAGTAAGTGAGGAAGCTAATGATGATGATCATGAAACTTCTGATCAAGTTACTACTGAACCTCGTAGGTCAACCAGAGTAAGATCCGCACCAGAGTGGTACGGTAATCCTATTCTGGAGGTCATGTTACTTGACCATGACGAACCTACGAACTATGAGGAAGCGCTGATGAGCCCAGAATCCGCAAAATGGCTTGAGGCCATGAAATCTGAGATGGGATCCATGTATGAGAACAAAGTATGGACTTTGGTTGACTTGCCCGATGATCGGCAAGCCATAGAGAATAAATGGATCTTCAAGAAGAAGACTGACGTTGACGGTAATATTACTGTCTACAGAGATCGACTTATTGCGAAAGGTTTTTGACAAGTTCAAGGAGTTGACTACGATGAGACCTTCTCACCCGTAGCGATGCTTAAGTCCGTCCGAATCATGTTAGCAATTGCCGCATTTTATGATTATGAAATTTGGCAAATGGATGTCAAAACTGCATTCCTTAATGGATATCTTAAAGAAGAGTTGTATATGATGCAACCAGAAGGTTTTGTCGATCCAAAAGGTGCTAACAAAGTGTGTAAGCTCCAGCGATCCATTTATGGACTGGTGCAAGCATCTCGGAGTTGGAATATACGCTTTGATAGTGTGATCAAAGCATATGGTTTTATACAGACTTTTGGAGAAGCCTGTATTTACAAGAAAATGAGTGGGAGCTCTGTAGCATTTTTGATATTATATGTGGATGACATATTGTTGATCGGAAATGATACTGAATTTCTGAATAGCATAAAAGGATACTTGAATAAGAATTTTTCAATGAAAGACCTCGGTGAAGCTGCTTATATATTGGGCATCAAGATCTATAGAGATAGATCAAGACGCTTAATTGGAATTTCACAAAGCACATACCTTGATAAAGTTTTGAAGAAGTTCAAAATGGATCAAGCAAAGAAAGGGTTCTTGCCTGTATTACAAGGTGTGAAGTTGAGTCAGACTCAATGCCCGACCACTTCAGAAGATAGAGAGTAAATGAAAGTCCTTCCCTATGCTTCACCCATAGGTTCTATCATGTATGCAATGTTGTGTACCAAACCTGATGTGTGCCTTGCTATTAGTTTTTTAGGGAGGTACCAAAGTAATCCAGGAGTGGATCACTGGACAGCGGTCAAGAACATCCTGAAATACCTGAAAAGGACTAAGGATATGTTTCTCGTTTATGGAGGTGAAAAAGAGCTCGCCGTAAACGGTTACATCGATGCAAGCTTTGACACTGATCCGGATGACTCTAAGTCACAAACCGGATACATATTTTTATTGAATGGTGGAGCTGTCAATTGGTGCAGTTCCAAGCAGAGCGTCGTGGCGGGATCTGCGTGTGAAGCGGAGTACATAGCTGCTTCGGAAGCAGCAAATGAAGGAGTCTGGATGAAGGAGTTCATATCCAATCTAGGTGTCATACCTAGTGCATCGGGTCCAATGAAAATCTTTTGTGACAATACTGGTGTAATTGCCTTGGCAAAGGAATCCAGATTTCACAAGAGAACCAAGCACATCAAGAGACGCTTCAATTCCATCCGCGACCAAGTCAAGGAGGGATACACGGAGATTTGCAAGATACATACGGATCTAAATGTTGCAGACCCGTTGACTAAGCCTCTCTCATGAGCAAAACATGATCAGCACCAAGACTCCATGGGTGTTAGAATCATTACAATGTAATCTAGATTATTGACTCTACTGCAAGTGGGAGACTCAAGGAAATATGCCCTAGAGGCAATAATAAAGTTGTTATTTATATTTCCTTATATCATGATAAATGTTTATTATTCATGCTAGAATTGTATTAACCGGAAACTCAGTACATGTGTGAATACATAGACAAACAGAGTGTCACTAGTATGCCTCTACTTGACTAGCTCATTAATCAAAGATGGTTAAGTTTCCTAGCCATGGACAAGAGTTGTCATTTGATGAACGGGATCACATCATTAGAGAATGATGTGATTGACTTGACCCATCCGTTAGCTTAGCACTATGATCGTTTAGTTTATTGCTATTGCTTTCTTCATAACTTATATATGTTCCTATGACTATGAGATTATGCAACTACCGAATACCGGAGGAACACTTAGTGTGCTATCAAACGTCACAACGTAACTGGGTGATTATAAAGATGCTCTACAGGTGTCTCCGATGGTGTTTGTTGAGTTGGCATAGATCGAGATTAGGATTTGTCACTCAGGTTGTCGGAGAGGTATCTCTGGGCCCTCTCGGTAAAGCACATCACTATAAGCCTTGCAAGCAATGTGACTAATGAGTTAGTTGTGGGATGATGCATTACAGAACGAGTAAAGAGACTTGTCAGTAACGAGATTGAACTAGGTATTGAGATACCAACGATCAAATCTCGGGCAAGTAACATACCGATGACAAAGGGAACAACGTATGTTGTTATGCGATTTGACCGATAAAGATCTTCGTAGAATATGTAGGAGCCAATATGAGCATCCAGGTTCCGCTATTGGTTATTGACCGGAGATGAGTCTCGGTCATGTCTACATAGTTCTCGAACCCGTAGGGTCCGCACGCTTAACGTTCGATGACGATCGGTATTATGAGTTTATGTGTTTTGATGTACCGAAGGTAGTTCGGAGTCCCGGATGTGATCACGGACATGATGAGGAGTCTCGAAATGGTCGAGACATAGAGAATGATATATTGGACGATGTTATTCGGACACTGGATGAGTTCCGGGGGTCACCGGATAAATATCGGAGTGCCGGAAGGGTTATCGGAACCACCGGAGAAGTAATGGGCCTTATTGGGCCTAGGGGAGAGAGAGAGGGGCTGCCATGGGCTGGCCGTGCCTCCCCCATGGGCCTAGTCTGAATTGGACTAGGGGGAGGGGCGGTGCCCCCTCCTTCCTTCTCTTTCCCCCTCCATCCTTCTTCTCCTAGTAGGACTAGGAAAGGGGGGAGTCCTACTCCTACTAAGAGGAGGATTCCTGCCCCCTTGGCGCGCCTATGAGGGTCGGTCGGCCTCCCCCTCTGTAAGTGCATCTAGTGCCCCTTAGTGATTTTGGTGTATTGAAGACTTATAGGTTAAGGGACTAATGTGTTTATGAGTGCACACAGGTCTATAAGTCTATGAGGAGTTTGATATTTACAGAGAAAGTCGACCCCTAAAAATGAATTTCTTCGACTGAAGACTTTGGATTTTTGAAGACTTTGAAAGTGAAGAAATTGGTGTGACCTTGAAGACTTGGTATTCATTTGAGGAACATGAAGCGTGAAGACTTTTGTTTTCGTAGTTTCATTTTCTCTTTCTTGAGTCATAGGAAACACCGTACTGTTAAAGGGGGTCGAGGAAATACTAAGGAAAATTTTCCATGTGATGCTCAACTCAAAATCCTACACCTACCAATCCCTTCGAGTGAAGCCATTGGAAATCTCATACAGTTCAGTCATATTCTTCAGTGACAGAGACGAAGTTCTTCTGGTCTCTGAGGAATTTGTTCTGACTGAGGAGTTAGGAATTCGCCAGTGCGGATTGCCTACACAGTGAGGAACATGATAGCCCTGAGGAATTTGAGCCTCAAATTTCCGACCGTTGTTGTGCTACGCGCCAGCTGTCCCAAAATATCTACCCACCTAACGGTCATATCATTGAAGGGCATTTATGTCTTATCATGTCGGGCTGCTCCCTAGGCTATAAATAGCCGCCCCCTACAACCACTAGCTGGTTGGCTGCTCCGAGAGAAACTGACACTTGTCATTTGAGAGCATCCCATCCTCCGAGGACTTTGAGCGAAAATCATCGAGTGAGGAAAAACCCAAACCCAAACACCTACAAACCCAAAGTGATTGAGCATCACTGAAGAGATTGATCCTGCATGGATCCGACGCTTGTTACCTTTGAAGACTGTGCTTCTTCCAGACGGTTAGGCGTCATGGTCTAGAGCATCCAAGAGGAATTGTGGATCGCAGAGTGACCGAGTTTGTGAAGGTTCGGAAGTCACCTGAAGACTTACCACGAGTGATTGGGCAAGGTCTGTGTGACCTTAGCTCAAGGAGAATACGGTGAGGACTGTGTGTCCTCAGGTTTAAATACCTAGCCGCTCCAACCAGATGTACAATTGAGACAGCAGTTGGAACTGGTCTACCAAATCATTATCTTCACCAAGCTTACTGGTTCTATTTCCTCAACTCTTTCATTTCCTCATTACAGTTGTTGTGTGCTTGTTCATATTTGTTTGAAGATTTTGACTGAAGACTTTCTCAATTTCCTCAGTTCAATTTCTTCAGTCTGTTTGTCTTCATCCTGTGTTATCCTGTGTTTACGCTTTCCATACTCTGTGCCTGTCTTCATTTCATCATGATGACCATGCTTGTGTTCTGTTATGTTTACTTCTGAGTACTTATTCCGCTGCAAGTAGTTCTTCGCTAAGGAATTTCCTCACCCACAAATTCCTCAGTGAAGAATTCATAAAAATCGCCTATTCACCCCCCTCTAGTCGATATAATGCACTTTCACCCTCCCTCCTTTATATACATGGGGAGGGGGACACCCTAGAACACATCAAAGTTGATCTTAGCCGTGTGCGGTGCCCCCTCCATATATTTCCACCTCGGTCATATCGTTGTAGTGCTTAGGCGAAGCCCTGCGTCGGTAACTTCATCATCACCGTCATCACGCCGTTGTGCCGACGTAACTCTTCCTTGGACTCAGCTGGATCAAGAGTACAAGGGATGTCACCGAGCTGAACGTGTGCAGATCGCGGAGGTGTCGTGCGTTTGGTACTTGATCGGTTGGATCGCGAAGACGTTCGACTACATCAACCGCGTTACTTAACGCTTCCGCTTTCGGTCTACGAGGGTACCTGGACACACTCTCCCCACTCACTGCTATGCATCACCTAGATGGATCTTGCGTGTGCGTAGGATTTTTTTTGAAATACTACGTTCCCTAGCAGACACATCATCATTGAAGCCTGGTTCAGGGGCTACTGAGGGAGTCCTGCATTAGGGGGTTCCCGGGCGTCCGAGCTATGTGATATGGGCCGGACTAATGGGCCAAGAAGATACAAGATAGAAGGCCTTCCCCCGTGTCCGGATGGGACTCTCCTTTGCGTGGATGGCAAGCTTGGCGTTCGGATGAAGATTCCTTTCTCTGTAAACCGACTCTCTACAACCCTAGGCTCCTCCCGTGTCTATATAAACCGGAGGGTTTAGTCCGTAGAGGCGATCATAATCATACAAGCTAGACATCTAGGGTTTAGCCATTACGATCTCGAGGTAGATCAACTCTTGTAACCTCTATACTCATCAAAGTCAATCAAGCAGGAAGTAGGGTATTACCTCCATTAAGAGGGCCCGAACCTGGGTAAACATCGTGTCCCCTGTCTCCTGTTACCTTTGATCCTCAGACACACAGTTCGGGACCCCCTACCCGAGATCGGACGGTTTTGACACCGACAACAGACCCAGTCCGTGTAGTTGCTACCATCATCTTTCAACTTAGCTTTCTCTAGGAACGCATTAAAATTCAAAGGAACTGTAGCACGGGCCATTGATCTACAACAACATAGACATGCAAAATACTATCAGGTACTAAGTTCATGATAAATTAAAGTTCAATTAATCATATTACTTAAGAACTCCCACTTAGATAGACATCCCTCTAGTCATCTAAATGATCACGTGATCCATATCAACTAAACCATGTTTGATCACGTGAGATGGAATAGCTTTCAATGGTGAACATCACTATGTTGATCAAATCTACTATATGATTCACATTCGACCTTTCGGTCTCAGTGTTCCGAGGCCATATCTGCATATGCTAGGCTCGTCAAGTTTAACCCGAGTATTCTGCGTGTGCAAAACTGGCTTGCACCCGTTGTATGTGAACGTAGAGCTTATCACACCCGATCATCAAGTGGTGTCTCGGCACGACGAACTGTAGCAACGGTGCATACTCAGGGAGAACACTTGTACCTTGAAATTTAGTGAGAGATCATCTTATAATGCTACCGCCATACTAAGCAAAATAAGATGCATAAAGGATAAACATCACATGCATTCAAAATAAGTGATATGATATGGCCATCATCATCTTGTGCCTTTGATCTCCATATCCAAAGCACCGTCATGATCACCATCGTCACCGGCTTGACACCTTGATCTCCATCGTAGCATCGTTGTCGTCTCGCCAACTATTGCTTCTACGACTATCACTATCGCTTAGAGATAAAGTAAAGCAATTACATGGCGATTGCATTTCATACAATAAAGCGACAACCATATGGCTCCTGTCAGTTGTCGATAACTGTTACAAAACATGATCATCTCATACAACAATTTATATATCATCACATCTTGACCATATCACATCACAACATGCCCTGCAAAAACAAGTTAGATGTCCTCTACTTTGTTGTTGCAAGTTTTACGTGGCTGCTACGGGCTTCTAGCAAGAACCGTTCTTACCTACGCTTCAAAACCACAACAATTTTATGTCAAGTGTGTTGTTTTAACCTTCAACAAGGACCGGGCGTGGTCAAACTTGATTCAACTAAAGTTGGAGAAACAGACACCCGCTAGCCACCTCTATGCGAAGCACGTCGGTAGAAACAGTCTCATGAACGCGTTCATGTAATGTCGGTCCGGGCCGCTTCATCCAACAATACCGCTGAATCAAAGTAAGACATAGCATTATGACTATTATCGCCCACAACTCATTGTGTTCTACTCGTGCATATAACATCTACGCATAGACCTGGCTCGGATGCCACTGTTGGGGAACGTAGTATTTCAAATTTTTTACCTACGATCACGCAAGATCTATCTAAGAGATGCATAGCAACGAGCGGGGAGAGTGTGTCCACGTACCCTCGTAGAACGAAAGCGGAAGCGTTCAGTAACACGGTTGATGTAGTCAAACGTCTTCGCGATCCAAGCACCAAACGTACGGCACCTCCGAGTTCAGCACACGTTCAGCTCGATGACATTGCTACCTCTTGAGCACTGCGTTGGTTTTCCCTTGAAGAGGAAAGGGTGATGCAGCAAAGTAGCGTAAGTATTTCCCTCAGTTTTTGAGAACCAAGGTATCAATCCAGTAGGAGGCCATGCACGAGTCCCTCGCACCTACACAAACAAATAAATCCTTGCAACCAACGCAATAAAGGGGTTGTCAATCCCTTCACGGTCACTTACGAGAGTGAGATCTGATAGATATGATAAGATAATATTTTTGGTATTTTTATGATAAAGATGCAAAGTAAAATAAAATGCAGTAAAAATAGCTAAGTGTTGGAAGATTAATAAGATGGAAAATAGACCCAAGGGCCATAGGTTTCACTAGTGGCTTCTCTCGAGAGCATAAGTATTACGGTGGGTGAACAAATTACTGTTGAGCAATTGACAGAATTGAGCATAGTTATGAGAATATCTAGGTATGATCATGTATATAGGCATCACGTCCAAGACAAGTAGACCGACTCCTGCCTGCATCTACTACTATTACTCCACACATCGACCGCTATCCAGCATGCATCTAGAGTATTAAGTTCATAAGAACAGATTAACGCTTTAGGTAAGATGACATGATGTAGAGGGATAAACTCATGCAATATGATATAAACCCCATCTTGTTATCCTCGATGGCAACAATACAATACGTGCCTTGCTGCCCCTACTGTCACTTGGAAAGGACACCATAAGATTGAACCCAAAGCTAAGCACTTCTCCCATTGCAAGAAAGATCAATCTAGTAGGCCAAACCAAACTGATAATTCGAAGAGACTTGCAAAGATAACCAATCATACATAAAAGAATTCAAAGAAGATTCAAATATTGTTCATAGATAAACTTGATCATAAACCCACAATTCATCGGTCTCAACAAACACACCGCAAAAGAAGATTACATCGAATAGATCTCCACAAGAGAGGGGAGAACATTGTATTGAGATCCAAAAAGAGAGAAGAAGCCATCTAGCTAATAACTATGGACCCGAAGGTCTGAGGTAAACTACTCACACATCATCGGAGAGGCTATGGTGTTGATGTAGAAGCCCTCCGTGATCGATGCCCCCTCCGGCGGAGCTCCGGAAAAGGCCCCAAGATGGGATCTCACGGGTACAGAAGGTTGCGGTGGTGGAATTAGGTTTTTGGCTCCGTATCTGGTAGTTTGGGGGTACGTAGGTATATATAGGAGGAAGAAGTACGTCAGTGGAGCAACGTGGGGCCCACGAGGGTGGAGGGCGCGCCCCCTACCTCGTGCCTTCCTGGTTGATGTCTTGACGTAGGGTCCAAGTCCTCTGGATCACGTTCATTCCAAAAATCACGTTCCCGAAGGTTTCATTCCGTTTGGACTCCGTTTGATATTCTTTTTCTGCGAAACTCTGAAATAGGCAATAAACAACAATTCTGGGCTGGGCCTCCGGTTAATAGGTTAGTCCCAAAAATAATATAAAAGTGTATAATAAAGCCCATTAATGTCCAAAACAGAATATAATATAGCATGGAACAATCAAAAATTATAGATACGCTGGAGACGTATCAAGCATCCCCAAGCTTAATTCCTGCTCGTCCTCGAGTAGGTAAATGATAAAAACAGAAGTTTTGATGTGGAATGCTACTTGGCATAATTTCAATGTAATTCTCTTAATTGTGGTATGAATATTCAGATTCGAAAGATTCAAGACAAAAGTTTAATATTGACATAAAAATAATAATACTTCAAGCATACTAACTAAGCAATTATGTCTTCTCAAAATAACATGGCCAAAGAAAGTTATCCCTACAAAATCATATAGTCTGGCTATGCTCTATCTTCACCACACAAAGTATTTAAATCATGCACAACCCCGATGACAAGCCAAGAAATTGTTTCATACTTTTGATGTTCTCAAACTTTTTCAATCTTCACGCAATACATGAGCATGAGCCATGGACATAGCACTATATGTGGAATAGAATGGTGGTTGTGGAGAAGACAAAAAGGGAGAAGATAGTCTCACATCAACTAGGCGTATCAACGGGCTATGGAGATGCCCTTTAATAGATATCAATGTGAGTGAGTAGGGATTGCCATGCAACGGATGCACTAGAGCTATAAGTATATGAAAGCTCAACAAAAGAAACTAAGTGGGTGTGCATCCAACTCGCTTTCTCACGAAGAACTAGGGCATTTTGAGGAAGCCCATCATTGGAATATACTCCCTCCGTTCCTAAATATAAGTCTTTGTGGAGATTCCACTATGGACCACATACGGATGTGCATAGATGCATTTTAGATTGGAGGTTCACTCATTTTGCTCCGTATGTAGTCCATAGTGGAATCTTCCCAAAGACTTATATTTAGGAACGGAGGGAGTACAAGCCAAGTTCTATAATGAAAATTTCCCACTAGTATATGAAAATGATATCATAGGAGACTCTCTATCATGAAGATCATGGTGCTACTTTGAAGCACAAGTGTGGTAAAAGGATAGTAACATTGTCCCTTCTCTCTTTTTCTCTCATCATTTTTTTGGCCTTTTCTCTTTTTTTTATGGCCTTTTTTTTAGTCCGGAGTCTCATCCCGACTTGTGGGGGAATCATAGTCTCCATCATCCTTTCCTCACTTGGGATAATGCTCTAGAAAATGATGATCATCACACTTTTATTTACTTACAACTCAATACTTAGAACAAAATATGACTCTATGTGAATGCCTCCGGCGGTGTACCGGGATATGCAATGAATCAAGAGTGACATGTATGAAAGAATTATGAACGGTGGCTTTGCCACAAATACGGTGTCAACTACATGATCATGCGAAGCAATATGACAATGATGGAGCGTGTCATAGTAAACGAAACTGTGGAAAGTTGCATGGCAATATATCTCGGAATGGCTATGGAAATGCCATGATAGGTAGGTATGGTGGCTGTTTTGAGGAAGGTATGTGGTGGGTGTATGATACCGGCGAAAAGTGCGCGGTATTAGAGAGGCTAGCAATGGTGGAAGAAAGAAAAGTGTGTATAATCCATGGACTCAACATTAGTCATAAAGCCTCATATACTTATTGCAAAAATCTACAAGTTATCAAAGAAAAGTATTACGCGCATGCTCCTAGGGGGATAGATTGGTAGGAAAAGACCATCGCTCGTCCCCGACCGCCACTCATAAGGAAGACAATAAATAAATAAATCATGCTCCGACTTCATCACATAACGGTTCACCATACGTGCATGCTACTGGAATCACAAACTTTAACACAAGTATTTCTCAAATTCACAACTACTCAACTAGCATGACTCTAATATCACCATCTCCATATCTCAAAACAATTATCAAGCATCTAACTTCTCATAGTATTCAACACACTCATAAGATTTTTTTTACTAATCTTGAATGCCCATCATAATTAAAGCAAATTACCATGCTGTTTTGTAGGACTCTCAAAATAATCTAAGTGAAGCATGAGAGAACAATAGTTTCTATAAAACAAAACCACCACCGTGCTCTAAAAGATATAAGTGAAGCACTAGAGCAAAAACTATATAACTCAAAAGATATAAGTGAAGCACATAGAGTATTCTAACAATTTCCGAATCATGTGTGTCTCTCTCAAAAGGTGTGTACAGCAAGGATGATTGTGGCAAACTAACAAACAAAGACTCAAATAATACAAGACGCTCCAAGCAAAACACATATCATGTGGTGAATAAAAATATAGCTCCAAGTAAAGTTACCGATGGAAGTAGACGAAAGAGGGGATGCCTTCCGGCGCATCCCCAAGCTTTGGCTTTTTGGTGTCCTTAGATTATCTTGGGGTGCCATGGGCATCCACAAGCTTAGGGTCTTTCCACTCCTTGTGCCATAATCCATCAAATCTTTTACCCAAAACTTGAAAACTTCACAACACAAAACTTAACAGAAAATCTCGTGAGCTCCGTTAGCGAAAGAAAACAAAACACCACTTCAAGGTACTGTAATGAACTAATTATTTATTTATATTGGTGTTAAAACTACTGTATTCCAACTTCTCTATGGTTTATAAACTATTTTACTAGCCATAGATTCATCAAAATAAGCAAACAACACACGAAAAACAGAATCTGTCAAAAACAGAACAGTCTGTAGTAATCTGTAGCTAACGCAAACTTCTGGAACTCCAAAAATTCAGCCAAAATAGGACGACCTAGAAAATTCGTTTATTGATCAGAAGCAATTGGAATCAATATTTTATCACGTTCTGGTGATTTTTAACAATTATTTTCATGAATAGAAAGTTTCTGCAATTTTCAGCAAGATCAAATAACTATCATCCAAGAAGATCCTATAGGTTTAACTTGGCACAAACACTAATTAAAACATAAAAAAAAATCTAACCAGAGGCTAGATCAAATATTTTTTTCCTAAACAGAAGCAAAAAGCAAAAAACTAAAAATAAAATTGGGTTGCCTCCCAGCAAGCGCTATCGTTTAACGCCCCTAGCTAGGCATAATAGCAATGATAGATCTAGGTATTGCCATCTTTGGTTTTAGGGAAGAAAAGAGCAAACTTGTTATCTATGGAATTAATCTTTCTATTTTGATAAAGCACGTGGCTATTAATGGTAGAAGAAAGATTAAGCACGTTGCGGAAATTGGCATCTAGGCTAGCTTTTATTTCTTTGATAGATTCGTTTTGGTAAGAGAGCAAAAGAGATGTGGATTCAACTTTCTCATTCATGGGGTGCCCAAATATAGTTTTCATCTTTTCATAGGTATCTATGGGGTCCCCTTCAAGAAAACCCTCTTCAAAAATAGAATCTAAAACTTGTTTGAACGAAGCGGGCAACCCAACATAAAAGCTTTTTAAGTAAACCTCAATTTGATATTGGGGTACATAGCTAGCCCGGATCCTTAACTCCTATCCCAAGCATCTTTAAAAGATTCATCGAGTAAATAACGAAAAATTCCAGAATCATCTTCATCAAAATTATTAAGATTCTCATTGATAACTCCGGCAGGCTTTTCCATAGTATCTCTATTTATGAGTTTAGATAAAATAGCAGGATTGTCTAAAGTGCTAAAACTCGGTAGAGAAACCCCAACCCTTTTTGATTCTGACATGGCGAAAGGAAGGCGAGCGGAAAAGAGAGGGCGAATAAAACGGCAAGGGTGAAGTGGGGGAGGAAAACGAGAGGCAAATGGCAAATAATGTAATGCGGGAGATAAGGGTTTGTGATGGGTACTTGGTATGTTGACTTTTGCGTAGACTCCCCGGCAACGGCGCCAGAAATCCTTCTTGCTACCTCTTGAGCACTGCGTTGGTTTTCCCTTGAAGATGAAAGGGTGATGCAGCAAAGTAGCATAAGTATTTCCCTCAGTTTTTGAGAACCAAGGTATCAATCCAGTAGGAGGCCACGCACGAATCCCTCGCACCTACACAAACAAATAAATCCTCGCAACCAACGCACTAAAGGGGTTGCCAATCCCTTCACGGTCACTTACGAGAGTGAGATCTGATAGATATGATAAGATAATATTTTTGGTATTTTTATGATAAAGATGCAAAGTAAAATAAAAGGCAATAAAAATAGCTAAGTGTTGGAAGATTAATAAGATGGAAAATAGACCCGGGGGCCATAGGTTTCACTAGTGGCTTCTCTCGAGAGCATAAGTATTACGGTGGGTGAACAAATTACTGTTGAGCAATTGACAGAATTGAGCATAGTTATGAGAATATCTAGGTACGATCATGTATATAAGCATCACGTCCGAGACAAGTAGACCGACTCCTGCCTGCATCTACTACTATTACTCCACACATCGACCGCTATCCAGCATGCATCTAGAGTATTAAGTTCATAAGAACAGAGTAACGCTTATGACATGATGTAGAGGGATAAACTCATGCAATATGATATAAACCCCATCTTGTTATCCTCGATGGCAACAATACAATACGTGCCTTGCTGCCCCTACTGTCACTGGGAAACGACACCGCAAGATTGAACCCAAAGCTAAGCACTTCTCCCATTGCAAGAAAGATCAATCCAGTAGGCCAAACCAAACTGATAATTCGAAGAGGCTTGCAAAGATAACCAATCATACATAAAATAATTCAGAGAAGATTCAAATATTGTTCATAGATAAACTTGATCATAAACCCACAATTCATCATTCTCAACAAACACACCGCAAAATAAGATTACATCGAATCGATCTCCACAAGAGAGGGGGAGAACATTGTATTGAGATCCAAAAAGAGAGAAGAAGCCATCTAGCTAATAACTATGGACCCGAAGGTCTGAGGTAAACTACTCACACATCATCAGAGAGGCTATGGTGTTGATGTAGAAGCCCTCCGTGATCGATGCCCCCTCCGGCGGAGCTCCGAAAAAGGCCCCAAGATGGGATCTCATGGGTACAGAAGGTTGTGGCGGTGGAATTAGGTTTTTGGCTCCGTATCTGGTAGTTTGGGGTACGTAGGTATATATAGGAGGAAGAAGTACGTCGGTGGAGCAACGCGGGGCTCATGAGGGTGGAGGGCGCGCCCAGGGGGTAGGCGTGCCCCCCTACCTCGTTCCTTCCTGGTTGATGTCTTACGTAGGGTCGAAGTCCTCTGGATCACGTTCGTTCCAAAAATCACGTTCCCGAAGGTTTCATTCCGTTTGGACTCCGTTTGATATTCTTTTTCTGCGAAACTCTGAAATAGGCAAAAAACAACAATTCTGGGTTGGGCCTCCGGTTAATAGGTTAGTCCCAAAAATAATATAAAGTGTATAATAAAGCCCATTAATGTCCAAAACAGAATATAATATAGCATGGAACAATCAAAAATTACAGATATGTTGGAGACGTATCAGACGTCCCTCGAACTCTTGATCCAGTTGAGGCCGAGGGAGAGTTCGATCAGCACAATGGCATGGCGATGGTGATGATGAAGTTACCGGCGCAGGGCTTCGCCTAAGCACTGCGACGATATGACCGAGGTGTGTAACTGTGGAGGGGGCCACCGCACATGGCTAAGAGAAGACTTGGTGTGCCTTTGGGGTGACCCCCACCCAC
Organism: Triticum aestivum; assembly: GCF_018294505.1. Lineage (NCBI taxonomy): Eukaryota > Viridiplantae > Streptophyta > Magnoliopsida > Poales > Poaceae > Triticum > Triticum aestivum. The sequence continues at coordinate 459,453,898 of NC_057802.1, read as the reverse complement.
GTATATAAAGGGGGGAGGAGAGGTGGCCGGCCCAAGGGGGGCGCGCCATAGGGGGGAGTCCTACTTGGACTCCCGGTCCAAGTAGGATTCGCCCCCCCTTTCCTATTCCCACTAGGAGAAGGAGGGAAGGAGGAGGAGAGAAGGAAAGGCCCCCCAACCCTAGTCCAATTCGGTTTGGGCTTGGGGGGCGCGCGCCACCACCTGGCCGCCGCCTCCTCTCTCCACTAGGGCCCATGAAGGCCCATTAACTCCCGGGGGGGTTCCGATAACCCCCGGTACTCTAGAAAATGTCCAAACCTATCCGAAACCATTCCGGTGTCCAAACATAACCTTCCAATATATCAATCTTTATGTCTCTGCCATTTCGAGACTCCTTGTCATGTCCGTGATCTCATCCGGGATTCCGAACAAACTTCGGTTCATCAAATCACATAACTCATAATACAAATCGTCATCGAACATTAAGCGTGCGGACCCTACGGGTTCGAGAACTATGTAGACATGACCGAGACACATCTCCGGTCAATAACCAATAGCGGAACCTGGATGCTCATATTGGTTCCTACATATTCTACGAAGATCTTTATTGGTCAAACCGCATAACAACATACGTTGTTCCCTTTGTCATCGGTATGTTACTTGCCCGAGATTCGATCGTCGGTATCATCATACCTAGTTCAATCTCGTCACCGGAAAGTCTCTTTACTCGTTCCGTAATGCATCGTCCCGTGACTAACTCATTAGTCACATTGCTTGTAAGGCTCATAGTGATGTGCATTACCGAGAGGGCCCAGAGATACCTCTCCGATAAACGGAGTGACAAATCCTAATCTCGATCTATGCCAACTCAACAAACACCATCGGAGACACCTGTAGAGCATCTTTATAGTCACCCAGTTACGTTGTGACGTTTGATAGCACACAAGGTGTTCCTCCGGTATTCGGGAGTTGCACAATCTCATAGTCCGAGGAACATGTATAAGTCATGAAGAAAGCAATAGCAAAAAAATTAAACGATCATTATGCTAAGCTAACAGATGGGTCTTGTCCATCACATCATTCTCTAATGATGTGATCCCGTTCATCAAATGACAATACATGTCTATGGCTAGGAAACTTAACCATCTTTGATTAACGAGCTAGTCAAGTAGAGGCATACTAGAGACACTCTATTTGTCTATGTATCCACACATGTACTAAGTTTCCGGTTAATACAATTCTAGCATGAATAATAAACATCTATCATGGTATAAGGAAATATAAATAACAATTTTATTATTGCCTCTAGGGCATATTTCCTTCATGAAAGTCATCATTTTTCGTACAATCTAAGGGGTAGCATCGCGATGCAATTGAGTGAGGGAAGATGTGGCACCGCTTGGACGCTCGTGTCCAAACGACGGCGTCGTGCCTTCCTCCGTTGACATTGTCGGCCTTATCTTTCATGGCCTAACTTCTCTAGGTTAGGGCGAAGGGCTTGCAATGTGTGAAAGTAAGAAGCAAATGATGGAACAATTACTTCTATTGATGAATTTGGGAAACATATATAAAAAACACTTCCATTAACCGGCCGGTTGGACATAAATCATCCACCGCATTGTTCGCAGGTCACGTGCCCCTGACTAAGCCATATGCAACATGGACCTTGTTGCAAGACGTGCACGCGCAACACGGACTAGTGGAAGAAAAAGGCAAAAACACTATTTGAGGGGATTGCAATAAGGCTCGTGTTGCAAAGCAATGAGCACAACATGAGGCTTATTGCAAAGGCTCGGTGAGTAGATCAGACACTGTAAAAAAACATTCAAGGATTGCAAGAAGGCTGCTGTTGTGAAGCGTTAAGCGCAAAATGAAACTTGTTGCGAAGGCTCAGCGAGCAGATTGGACACTAGAAAATAATATTCGGGGGATAGCAACAAGACTCATATTACAAAGTGATGAGTGCAACACAAGGCTTGTTGGAAAGACTCAATGAGTAGATCAGACTACTGTTTCATCAGGAAAAAAAAATCAAAGGTTGCACTAAGTCTCGTGTTGCAAACTGCCGAGCGCAATGGTAGAGGCAAAATTGCGCAGAAACTGATATTAGGAGGGAGGGTGCAAGGGGAGAAATCTTTTTTTCTCTCGAATACACCATGGAAAGGTGTATCATCGTTATATAGAAGAAGGGCCAAGCGGCCAGAACCACGCCACAAGGCAGTTACAACGCCAAAAGACAAACAACACCACGCTAATCCCTGGGATTAGAACCACACCTACTACAATCGAATAACAAGGGAACTCGCCTTGTCCGATCTCTAGTGAAGAACACGAGGATATGGGGCACAGAGCAACCAAGCTGCGTCACTACCGATGCACTACACAACCAAGACGCGACGACGAGCATAGGACATACTGGGTCAACGTACCGCCCCACCTATAGTGCCTAGAGAAGTCGGCAAGTGGGTAGCAGGACTTGGCCGATCCAGAGGAAGAAGACGCGCCGGAAGCATTGGCGATGGTGTACATTGCGCCCTGGAGGCTCATGACCTGAGCGGTAACCCCAACCAAAACCGAGTCGCCCCAAGCTCCAACTCCGAGGACTCTATGAATAGCCAAGGCAGCGCCTTCAAAAAGGGCACGACGTTGTGACGCCGCCGGTGCCTGTTCCGACGAACCGGAACAAGGGTTTTCCCCGGCGCTCAAGGAGAGACACAACCACGACCATGACAGCGCCCCAAGGAGGACACGGCACCCGCAGGCGTCGTCGCTGCCATCCTCGACCAGCCGAGCGGGGATTTCGCCCAAAGTCCAAACCATCGGCGCGAAGACGAGAGGGCAAAGTATTGTTGTAGTTTTTTAGGAATACCATGGTTTCTGACAATATTTTGGTATTCAATACTTTAAATTGTCTGGACGAAAAATACTGTAGTTTAACAATTCATGGTATATCTAAAATCGTGGTCTTTTTGTGGTATATAAAAAAGAGGCACATACCTCTTTTTTTAAAAACCGAGAAATGTTGGCTACTATGATTTTTAGTAACTGAAGTATTTATTTATTGCTCATGTATTGAAATAATATGATTTAAAAGAAAAACGGTGTTACCAAACTAGACCTTACTATTGATACACATAATACAAAGAAAACCATGGTCATTGGGGTGCCCCTGCCTGGGCTACTATCTAAGCTTAACCCAATATTTGTTGCAAAGGCTAAACGGCTCACAGAAAAGGGTCATATAGCTATATGTGTCTTCATCAAACAGTAGTTCGGGCGTGGTTTTTTTTTTTTTTTGATTTTGTAGTTTGGGCGTGGTTGATCTTTAGGATTGCGGAATCAAAAAAAAGTTCGAGATCATGTCAAAAGGACAACGTTCGAGATCAGTTTGCGGGTCTAAGCATCAAGAGGGTTTCCACATGTCCACGTGGCAGACCAGGTCCAGCGTCCGCATCCCTCACCTCTTCCGCATCAGGACCGTAGCTGCATCGACCATCACGAATCTCAAAGCATCGAGCCCACAAGAAAACCCTAGCCACCAAAGCTGGCACATATAAATATCTTTGCCTGCTGGCCCTCATCCCTCCCCTCTATTGCCGCCGCCGCCGCTCCGAGCTCGCGCCCCCTAGCCCAGCCGCCGCCGCCGCCGCCGCCTCGTCGGAGTTCTTCCCACCCCTTTCGCCAACATGGGGTAAGCTCGCCGTCACACACTTCCGGTTGATTTTCCATGGTTGCTTCTTGGCTAGGTTAGCGATCTGGAATGGCCAGTCTTCTGCCTTCTGTACCGCGTGATTTAGAGGCATGGCGTGAGCTTTTGGTTAGATTAGACCGGGCAGATTGTCACTGCGCGTCTAGCTTATGGACGGTCAAGTGCTGATCAGATTATACAACGTCAGCACTAAACATATTCATAAGCGATATTAATTCGTTGCTGCCGTGTAGTCATATTTTCTTGGTCCAAAACTTGGATCTGGGAGGTTATGCATGGTAGCATACACTTCGATAAGAAATCATCCCGATTTAGTAGTAAATCTGGTTCTTTTTAACCATGTTTTTTGAGTAGTTACTTCAACATGCACTAGGAGATTTTAGATGATATGGAAGTGTGTGCACAACTAAGCATTTTAGATGGCTGTTTCTCTTTGAATCGTTAGCAATAATACATTTGCGATGTAGTGTGGCCCTTATTTTCTAGATATAGCTTTCTGATTTTAAGTGAATCCAATGTCAAACTGTTGTGATGCAGACCAGGAGTCTGTTATGTTGTTTTGCTTTTGCTGTGGTAACCGTGAGTTATTTGCATTGCAGTAAGACACGTGGTATGGGAGCTGGGCGCAAGCTCAAGACCCACCGCAGGAACCAGAGGTGGGCTGACAAGGCATACAAGAAGAGCCACTTGGGTAACGAGTGGAAGAAACCCTTCGCCGGGTCATCTCACGCCAAGGGCATTGTTTTGGAGAAGATGTATGTAAAAATGGGCAATATGTTTTTCTTCTTACCCTTGTTTTTATGGGGTGAAGCTAATATATGATGACTCTATTGCAGTGGTATTGAGGCCAAGCAGCCTAACTCTGCCATCCGTAAGTGTGCTCGTGTGCAGCTTGTGAAGAATGGAAAGAAGATTGCCGCCTTCGTTCCCAATGATGGTTGCCTGAACTTCATCGAGGAGAATGTATGTTCTCCATCATGGTACTTTTCAAATGTTTGCTCTGCTGTAGGTACTAAGTTTGTCTTTCACCTGTTGTCCAGGACGAGGTGCTGATCGCTGGATTCGGTCGTAAGGGACATGCTGTGGGAGATATTCCCGGTGTCCGGTTCAAGGTCGTCAAGGTGTCAGGTGTTTCTCTGCTTGCCCTCTTCAAAGAGAAGAAGGAGAAGCCCAGGTCTTAGATTGCCGTTGCATGGAGTAGACAGTATGTCGGGCCTTTAGATGTTGAAGGAGGATGGTACCTTTGTGTTTACAGCACTTTTAAGTTGATAACTTATGATCGTGTTGGTGAAAACTATGCCTTGTCACATTTTGCTCCTGTTATGGGAAAGTGCTACTGTTATGAGTTTTGTTCCCCAGTTTGAGATGAATTTCCCTTGTCCTGAAATTGCCCTGGGCATTGGTTGTGTATGTAGAATTTGGCCGTGTTTGTTTCAGCTTTAGGGACCGGATTCAAAGCTATATCTGAAACAAACAGTTGTTTTGAATCAGCTTTTGATTAGTTAGCCAAAATCTGATTTGGGTTTGCCAGCACAGGAATCCGCAGCTGATTCTGTAGAAGCTGGAGCCCAAACAAACAAGGTCCCATGCACCAAATCTCAACCTAATGTGGGAAGGTGTCTGTGTATTTCGCCGTGTTGAGCAGCCTAAAGAAGATAGAATGGAGGTGCGTGCTCCTTTGTTCTGAAGCTGCTATCGCTGAAGCCTATAGCGTAGCTGCCTAAAGAAGATAGAATGGAGGTGCGTGCTCCTTTGTTCTGAAGCTGCTATCGCTGAAGCCTATAGCGTAGCTGCAGGATTTGGTGATGGCGATTGAGAGCAGCAATTTAGGCAGACTGTAGATTTGATGATCGATTCGGAACATCCAGTTCAAGCATTGCCAAAGTAGTGCATGAAATAATTGGTTTTGCTATTCATAAAATTAACTTGTGGATGATGTATACATTATTTGATGATTGACATAGTTTGCAATAGGAAATTGTGTTAAAAAACGAAGATAGATCCTGCAATTTTTTTTTAGAAATTTTATGGTTTTTAGATATTTTTTGCGAATCAATTTTTTTATATTAGGCTTTTCGATGGGTGATTTTTAGGGGTATTTTTTTTAGATTAGATGAAAATTCGTGGTGAAGCCCAAGCAGCTTCTTTTTGTTTCGAGAACAGAGCCCCCAAAAAGCCCTCCGAACATCCCTCAACGAAAGAAGCCCATCTAACATGGTGCTAGAAGAAGCTCACCACGGCACTTTTAACCCCACGGGGTCCACCGGCAGGGTGAGGCCCCACCCGCAGCCTCCTCTCTTCTCTCTCTTCCCGACCGACGAACGGCCCGGATCCGTCGTCTTCCCCATCGCACCGGCCCGGGCCGCGTCGCCTTCTCCAGCGTCCGATCTCGCATTCCCCACCCCTCCTCGCAGCGCCAACCACCGTCTCCTCCTCCCCCCTCCCTTCTCTCCCCTCCGCTCCTCCCCCCCCGCGCGCGCGTTTTTTATAAGGTGCGTTTGATTTCGATCCCTACCCTCCCATCCCCTCTCGATCGCGCGCCGTGGATCCGTGTCCTGATTTGCTCGCGATGGATCTAGGGTTTCGGGGCGCGGGATGGCCGACGACGACAGCGGGAGCCCCCGGGGCGGCGGCGGGGTCAGGGAGCAGGACCGCTTCCTCCCCATCGCCAACATCAGCCGCATCATGAAGAAGGCCGTGCCGGCCAACGGCAAGATCGCCAAGGACGCCAAGGAGACCCTCCAGGAGTGCGTCTCCGAGTTCATCTCCTTCGTCACCAGCGAGTGAGTTGCCCGCCGCTAGCTGCTCGCTGCCACCGTCATCATGCCACCTGGCCTTCGAACCTCGGCCTCGAACGAACTCGGCCGGGCTGGTTTTGTTTGTCTTGGGTGGCCGGAGTTGTGACTTTTCGCTGTGGTTTGGTTTGGTTTGGTAGGGCCAGCGACAAGTGCCAGAAGGAGAAGCGCAAGACCATCAACGGGGACGATCTGCTCTGGGCCATGGCCACGCTCGGATTCGAGGAGTACGTAGACCCCCTCAAGATCTACCTGCAAAAGTACAGAGATGTAATCATGGCTCTTGCTCACTGTCAGTACTTGCTGCAAATGACAATAATTCTCTTGTTTTGTGTCATCATCTCACCTCGCTTCTTCTCTGTCTTCCTTGCAATTTTCTGGACGGGCGCGGTGATTGCAGATGGAGGTATGTGATCTTGTAATCAATTCGACATACATGATATTGATTCGCTGATACGTTTCATACCAATGCAAAACAAAATGCAGTTTCCTCTAAGTCCTAGTTTAAACATAACCACAAAAGGGTTAGATCCTGCCTACTTAGGCCACATAACCTGCGTTAGATCCTTTGAGCTGTGTCCCTTTAATCAGGTATATAGTTGTCACTTGATGTGAAATACACATGACCTATGTACTTTGAAGCTTGCAAGTTCCTCGCGTGAACACCTGAATAAAACCCGCATGCTTTCCAGTTTCATATACCGTGAAAGAAACTTAGTTGCATTCATGAAGGCTGTTCCAGCTTTCAAGCAATAAACTAGTTCTAACTTCTAAGCAAGGTTGCATGATTGCTCTCTAATACTTAAGTTGGTACATACTTCCCACTCATTTTGTTGGACTGCATTATGGCCTTGCAAGCTTCTGTTTCTATCTTGTGTGCTTTATGTGAACAGTATGTACTGAATATTAACGACTCTCTTGTCTATTACTTTCCTGTAGGGTGATAGTAAATTGACCTCAAAATCTGGTGAAGGATCCGTGAAGAAAGATATAATTGGTGCTCATAGTGGTGCGACTAGCTCAAACGCCCAAGCGGTTAGTATTTGCAACTTGGGTTCCTTTGCTCCTAATGTTGCTTGAAACTGACTTGCTCATATTCTTTTAGATGGTTCAGCATGGAGCTTACGCCCAAGGGATGGGTTATATGCAACCCCAGGTAACCTATCATACCATCACTTGCCATTACAACCCTATACTTCGATTTTGAAGCTAAACATGATACAGTTCTGTATAGCAATCTTCAATCATCATATTCTTTTCCTGACGCTCTTCCCCTTTACATCATCAGTACCATAATGGGGACACCTGAAACTGAAGATCAGGCAATTTTCGGCAATGGGTATTGCTCCATGAGGTAATTTTGTTGTACTGACAAGCATGTTATATGTGAGGCAAATTCAGACAATCTTAGACAGCCCTAAAAATTAGTACCCCTTCTCTTCTTCTTTTCAGTGGTTTGTATAGTCCTCTTCATGAATCTTCTGCCCTTTTAGCAAGTGAATGAAAAATACGTATCTGTGCTGAATCATAGCAGATTCTCTTGATGCTATGCATGTTTCATGCTTCCTCTTTCTTCAGTAAATTTCACAAAACTGTCAGCATTTTGAACAAATTCATCGCATAACTTAAGATATAGTTATTCTTTGACATCAAAACAGTTGAATACACTGTTGTATCTCAAATCTCTTGAATTAAGGGTTGACTCTTATGGTATGTGCAACCACTAGAATCTCTAGAATGTTTTTCTTTGATGGCTCGAATTGTATGAGAATCCCTAGCTACCATACTTGAGAAACATGGCCCGCCTGTCTTGCACCTAGCTATTTGAGACTTCACCAAGGCTGGGTTTCAGTATGGTTATGTGAAATTGTTCAACCTACATTGGAGTTTTTACAATAGCGGGCTTGTTAAATCTGCAACTCTGAAATACTCTATAATAGTTTGCACAAAACGCAACTCTACTCTCTTTCATCTGACACCACTTGTTTTGCTTGCTGCAGTGGTTATCTATCTGTTAAGGAAGCCGCCCCAACATTAGGTTCATGATGATCATTGGCTGGAAACTAAAGCACCTGGAAGGGTGCTTAACAGTTGGTTGTGATGGCTGCCTCCAAGATGTAAATTGCTTCCGAGAGAATAGATTCACCTATTATGGTTTAGTGCTTGTTTTTATCTGTACATTCAGAATAATTCAGCCGTTGGTAGTTTGGCAATCTTTTGTTTCAGATATTTGTATTAGGAAGCATAAATATATTACAACTGGGTATTAACTTATAGTTGTGCGGTGTTTCTTGCGCCCGCTCCGGGGTGTAAGGCTCGCCAAACAGACATCGACTTGTGATGCAACATGCAAGCCAACTGAGTTGTAAACCTCTCTTTGCCATGTCTGGAAGGGGAGCTGATCGCGTCCCCCTCAAATCAACTTTGTTTGGCTGATTGGTGTCGCTGATCGTTCCTAAGCTGATATGTATAGTTTTTTTTTACCTTTATGCAAAATAATGTCGCACTCATCTTATGCAACAACACGTGGTTAAAACTGCAGGCGAACAATTTCTCCCATCAGGCAGCCAAAGCGCTCAGTTCATCATGGGCCATGGATGTTAACTCTGCAGCTACAACTGCAAGGGAACAACACATGGGAGATAAGAATTTCTCAAAAAAAAACCATGGGAGATAAGAGTGATGGCCCAGAAAAAACTATCTACGGTGATTCCCGTCCACTAAAAAAAAATCTATGATCATTCCCTAAAATAATAAACAAAAATGAGTATGAGATTGTTTGCGCCTAATGAATTGCCAGCTTGTGCAACAGAAATACTGGACGAGTTGGCACAGACATCACGTATCTGCCCCTCATTTTGCAAAGCATTTTAAAATACTCCTATCAAGAAAGCCATACACGTAGAACATATCCTGTGTAAGTGCCAAAGAAATGATACAAAGCACGACCGTTGGTGAACCACAAAAAAATGTGTGCATGTTTTTTTATACAACATATGAATTGCATATGCAAGGCATGAATTCAAGCCATCAAAGGAACATTCATGACGAGTCGATTTTCATAGTACAAGTAGATAAACGACGATCGGCACAAGAAAAAATACTCGTATGATTATTTAAATGGACAGATATTATAGTTAAAAGAATTCACGCCTTACAGTCTGGACACAGTAATGACAAGGTGGGGTTTTCTCATTTCTACCAAGTGACAAAATGTGACGGCTAAAGGTAGACAGATCAAATCTACATTTTCTATCTTCTTTGTTAGCTACTATAATCTGCCTCTCCGCAGGAGGCACTGTACGACAAGCCCGCCCTCTACAATATTGCCGTAAAATTACAAAATCTCCTTCCCCTGCGCGGCGTTAAGAAGAAGTCCCGCGACCTGACAAAATGATGTGTATTGGGGAAAACCCATCTGTCTCATGAAATTCCACACCAGTGCTCCAAAAATTTCAAGAGACAAGTTTAATCTCTTCAACGTGCCGAAATTTGTATGCATATCATTCTTCGTCGTCTGCTAGCGTAGCAAATGAGAATGGTTTGAATTTGTAGCCATCCCCGTGATAGAACTTGTTCATGAACTCGACCCAGTGTAGACGCAATGCATGAAGAAAGGCACTTAACGATTCCATCCCGAGCAATATGAAGGCAGTAGCAAAAGCAAAAACTATGAGCCCCACTAACTTAAAGATGAGGCTGTCATACCTGTCAATAATACAGTAAATAGTTCAAGTAAGAAACTGCAGTAGATGATATCATTTCTGAGATCATGCATTTCATGGCAGTCAAATGAGAAGACAAACACCGCCATAAGAATAGAAAAGTTACGCCCAAAGAGGAGAAAAGGATCGAATCTTACCCCCATGCAAATAGCAGCAACTTCTCGTAGAAGACTGTTGATAGCTCAGAATGTGCCAAGCTGAAGTTAAATAACAGTACATCAAGTCATGGAAAGAACCAACAGATGAAAATTTGCAACAAAAAATCACAAGAGGCAAACCTCAAGGCCCAAAGTCGAAGGTATGATGCAGTATTTGAGACAGCCCCAAGAACAAACTCGATGGAGTGTATCATTTGATGCACAAAAACTTCACCAAAATTGAAATCATCATGACGTGAACGGGCAGAGTCCGGTTCAGAATCTGGATCCATTTCAGATGTCCCAAGGAAGCGATAGCTGTGACCTTGAAATCTCTACATCCAGGTACGAAGATTTAGCAATCCACTAGATATAGCAAACATAATCTAGGATTTTTGCTTACTCACTCATAACCTAAACTCATTAACCTAACAACACTGATGGCATATACTCCCTCCGTTTCTAAATATAAGCAATTTCAACATGGACTACATATGGATGTATAGACATATTTTAGAGTGTAGATTCACTCATTTTGCTCCATATGTAGTCCGCATTGGAATCTCTAAAATGGCTTATATTTAGGAACGAAGGGAGTAGAAAACAAAGAAAGATCTCCAGGATGCAGCATAAAAACTAGTGATAACAAGAACCAAGTTAGCAATATAGCTTAAGAGGCACCTCTTCTAGGTTTCACTCTCTGAAATTTACCAATGGTATTCTTAACTCTTGCACTACTGGATTTAACTATACAAGCACAACTCTGTCAATATAGAGCATAAGGCTGTAGAGGCTATGGACTAAGCTTGTGGTTTATTAATTTAAGCATTATGACACACCAACACAGGTACAGCACCAAAAATCTATCTCAAAAAGGAGTGCAATTGTTTTTCTTCAAGAGTCAAGTTTATTCATAACATACCTCCTTATGAAGTTTCTTTAGAATGAAAGGCTTTGGGAAGAGCATCCATGGAACAGCTACTAGGGCCAGAAGCAACAAAAGTATCTGGAAGGGGGAAACTGGTAAATAGGCATGAAAAAGAACATACAATGAAGGCTTTCATTAGTTTTATTAGAAGGTTACAGTACCTGGAGTTCCTTCTGTCCCCAAAAAAGTTGATTCTCTCCAAGATCTCCAGCAGGGTCAAGGAACATATATATCATCACGTGATACAGATCGGCTTTAGATCCCGTGCACCACTTAATGAGAATCAGGAGTGATAAGTAACCAAAGAGGCTATTCAGAAAAATCAGCTGCGGTATGAATTGGTACCTGAGGAACCCACATTGTTAAATCTATTGCCCTTTTCATTCTCTGATTTGCTTGCATCCAAAGAAGGAAAGACGCGAGAAAAATATATAATACCTGATGTCTAGGGCATTTTTATGGAACTTTGCATCAAAATAACTCAATAAAATTCCTAAGTTCATCTGGGAGACACCCATCAGTATGGACATCTTCATCTTCAAAGAATTTAGAAAGGGTAACTCAGATCGACTTCCACGCCAACTTGGGTCCACTCCAAAAGGGTAGGGATCACGAACTTTTACGAGACCAGCAGTATATGCATCACTGAAACACACAGGTAGGGTGTTAAATCTTATGAGATAAACTTGCTATCTGGTTACAGGCTATAACTAAAGAGGGTCCAGTGTTAAGGAAGTAACAACAAATAGAAAACAGAAATAACCAAATTGATAGTCATATCTCATATGCACCCTTAACAAAAATAGCTATTATGTAGTACTACTCCCTCCATCCCAAAATAAGTGACTCAAGTTTGTAGTACAAAGTTGAGTCACTTATTTTGGGACGGAGGGAGTACCTTGCAAGCCGAGAACCACAAGGTGTTTTAACCAGTCTAGATAATTTGCGAAGCTAAATCATTTTGTCATGGATGCATATTACCTTAAGAAATAGAGATCCTTATATCAAGACGGAACAGCTGCGTGTATTTATAGTTGCATATAGTCCCATTGTCTCAAAAATAAATCTGTGTCTATACTCTCAGGGCTTATGTATTCCTTATTTTGCAAGTGGAGGGGAGATAGAGCTACTCATTGCCCAAAATGCCTAGACACATGGAATATACTCAAGAAATTTGCGATAAGAGCGTTTAGATCACTAAAATAGTTATCTAAACACTCTTATATTAGTTTACGGAGGGAGTAGCAAATTAAACAGAATTTGCAGCATGCTCAAAGCAGAATGAACTACCAAAAATAACTTGAGCTCGATTTAGATAATTAACTGGGGTTATAATTTCAAATTCCCATCATAACAGCACATTCAGATAACTATCAAAATGGTAAAGTCAATACCTGCAGGAATTTTCCCGACACGCATATGCAGATTTGCCAAAGATATGGAATGGAACAGAAAAGAATTCGTTGTATATGAGCCCACAGTATATTGAGAACAACGCCATCAGAAGAATCACATAACGCCCACCAAATGCCATCTCCGTAAAGCTATCAAGCTTCTGCGATAATCAATGGACCACAGCTTAGGAGAACAGCTTGATTTCAGTGCAGGCAATTTGCAAAAGAAAAAACTGATAAACTGCAAAGTTATAAAGAACCGCTCCCTCCGTATTAGTGATCTAAACGATCTTATATTTCTTTACAGAGGGAGTAATACCTTCCCAGCAATATATCTGTAGAAGATACTCACAAGCACATTGTTTGATAATGGTTTAAGACGGTAGGCACAAGTGGGGACAGAAACAGTTTTTCAATGTGGTCCTAGCCTACAGAGATATTGGATTCCATCTAGATTGAGGGATTTTATGGATAACTATGCAAAATGCCATAACTAAATGGGCTCTCCACAATTTTTGCAAATGCACTCCTACAGACACCATAGGTTCCACGCGCCTCTACCTCCATCTAGGTTGATATTGATGCTAAAAAAAGAACTTCTAATGTTCTTTGAGGTGATCAAACCTTGTCCTAGAGATGTTGGGGTACAACCTATTTGGATTTTACTAATATAAGTTAAGCATCATACCCAGCTAAGTCATGAAATAACTATACATGTTTTTCTTAGCATATGCGAATATTGCCATAGAGAATAGTGAACCAAAATCTGAAGGTAGGGAGCAAAAATAGAAAAAAAGAACAAAAAGAGGTATGCTAGAAGAGTGGAACTAGGTGCACATATCAATAGTCAAGTTATAACTGCACTATCTAAAGCAGTAGAAAGTAACATATGTGCAATCTATGAACTGCACTCCAGTAAAATCACACTTTAAAGATTGCATGCAATGGCCATTATCAAAAAAGGAAGAAAATAAAAGGTCCAAGTTGAGCTCAGAGTACCTGAGAGGAAAGTTTCTTCTCACGAAGTATAAGAAACAAAGCTCCAAGTAACAGACATATTCCATGACCCCAATCTCCAAACATAACAGCAAACAGAAATGGGAACGTGATAACAGAATATACAGCTGGATTAATTTCTTCATATCGACCAACACTGCAACAATACATATTTGTGATCAATTCATGGCAAATATATTACAACATGGGCTACTCTTTGATCAGAGAATAGTAAACGATAATCTGGTAACAAAACATTCCAAAACAAAGCAATCACATCGAGTTTAGATGCCAATAACCTCAAACGTCTTATGAAGCAACCAATCTTGCATGGCCACAATTAACAACAACAACAACAAAAAAGAACAGCTGCAGCGAACGTTAAACAAGCAAAGCTAATCCAACTCTTGAACAAACTCCTCTTAGGTCTTGGAATTAAATCAACTGTCACCTAACAATGTAACATGCTCTTGCTCACTACCCCTTGATCCCAAACACAAACCCTTGAAAATTAATAGCAGAACAAATTTGCTGGAACGAGTAGCTAACTACAACATGATCTCTCCAACTACTTTGCCCCTACACATAGGATAGAAATTTCATTTAAAACATAATATTCCATATTTACTTGGTTTTTCCACGACTACCCAAAGGGCACAAATGTAACAAATAAAACCATTTATTCAGGCTAATGCTTGCACCAAGATACATACCCATATGCATCAACGATCTCCTGGAAAGCATTTGTAAATTTATCAGTTCGGAAGTATGTAGGTGGTGAGTCAATAGTGTCCATCTCATGAAATATTATTCCAACTTGTGAGTTGCTGTGAAGAGTTGCACGCTGCAAAACATCCTCAATCTGAAACACAACTTAGAAGTAAGACGTCTGTCCTAAATTTGAAAAATGAGCACAATAAGCTTTGCATTTCTGACCTGAGATTTAGCAAATATTGGACACCATCCTTCTCCAACAAGGCATTTCTTTGTCACATCAAAGTTCAGCATGTTTAGTGTATCATAAACAGCTTTCTCTTTTTTTACCTAAAAAGAATACACAGGTGAGAAATAAAAATTACTTGGTACTATCACAAATGCGGAACACAATTTTTTAAGGTAGCAATTTGAAGACAAAATGAGAATTGCTATTACTTGATTACCATGAGTATCCACCTCCATAATTGGGACCCTACTGACTCGAGTGCTTTGTTTCTGTGTTGGGTTCCAGCATCCAAGGTGACTTCTAGATCGGAGAGGCGTGATGATACCTGCCACAAATATTATAGAAGTCAGAACTTAAAGTACTTCAGTACAGAGTATACAGCGTTACATCAGGATGGCACTCATGCACTTCAACAGAAAACAAAATGACAGGGAGGCTGCTAAAAACTGAACTTATACTCACAGAAAGCTACATGTACAGAAGAATGGAGTAATTGTTGCTGCTAGAAAAAGGTGCTTCTCCAATAGATGAAATTAAAATACCTCACGAAAAATTTGTCTCTGCTTGACAATCTCCTCAGGAACAGGGTAGCAATTTGCTCCAAATGAAGCACAAATCCTCAATATTTTTGCTTTAGCCTGCTCCCCCGAAAAGAAAACTACAAAAACAGTCTTCTCTACCTGTTAGAGTGCAACTCAGGTGTTAAAATAGTGTTGAAAAACTTTCAAGGTTTCAAGGTTCATTTCAGTATTACACTGCATAAATTAGGGCTGTAAACCTGGTTGGAGATAGAAAACAAAGAGAAGCTATCACAACCAGTAAATAATTTATGGCAGCTATCACAACCAGTAAATAATTTATGGCAGCTACTCGATATACACAAGAATTAGGAACAGCAAACCACAATGACAGACCTCTTCACCAGAACTGGGATCCATAACAGGTTCCCCTGCAGATGCCTCATTGAAAAACATATTTCCCCTTGTAGTTCGGAAAAGCATCCTCTCAAAAGCCAATGCCTTGGACTTCAATATTATCCCACTAACAAACCTAACACCAGATTCCGAGGCCCCTTGATGTATTCCCTGAGAACATTTTGTGTTACAATTTAATGGAAGAACAGAACAGTATTAACTTCAAGAATAAGAACTATGACAACACCTGTTCAAGCAAATAGCCATTTCCGTCATCCACTTCCTTGTCATATATATGTTCATCTAGCTCATGGTCAGCTGGAGTTGCATGATTTTGAGAAGCAGCAAGGATGCTACCTGCCTGCAAGAAGTTATTTGAGAAAGCATGGAAAACAACAGAAAAAGGAATAGATATGTTACTTAAAGCATGGTTAATATTTGACCGAGATGTATAACAATTGCAGTAGGGATTTATGATTAACAACCAATATTACACTCCATAGTTTAATAAACTGGATCAAGTGCCCAGTCATCAGCTACAGAGAACATATTTCTTCACGAATTTCCATATTTTCAAGAAGAAAGTACACCAGCATATCCATAGAAGGTGTTGCAAGTACACTAACGACCAATGTATATCTTTTATCTCACACCTTAATAGTCACGAGTAAACACATGGAACAGTTGATTCAAACACATGGAACAGTGAATTCAATGTTTCACAAGAATCAAGATACAACCTTTGACAAGACCAGTTTGAATTCAAGAAGTTCATTGTATGTCTGCCGTAGTGTCCCACTATTAGTATTCATCTCAAGCAGCTCATGCTCATGCTCACCCAATTTTGCCTGCAGAAACAGCGAGAGAAATTATTGACACTCCCTAAGAGCAAACTAAGCATTTCCTCTCAAAATGACTTCTTGTTGCATAAATAATAGAAATCCAAGAGGATTAATTATATAGCTATGATAAAATGACAGTGCTAATGCAGCTCTAGCTCCAACTAAAAGAAGTACCTCTAGCTCCTCCAAATCAATTTCTGGTTGTAGTGCAGGCCGGACAGAAGATTTAACACCTGCCTTGTTGATCTGATCACTGAAAAACTTCAGCTTACGATTCATCTCTGCACATCGCTTTACCTGCAGAAGAGTTGCGACAGGCTTATCATAATGAATCTACATAAAGAAGTTGTTGAACAGAAGTTCTGTGCTTCAGATGGGGTGGGGTGGGGTGGGCTGGTGTGCATCCACTGCCACACAGTAAGGGAAGCAACAGTCCGATTAAGTTCCATACCATGATCACCGCATCATACGTTGCAAGCATATAAAAGCAAGCATTTGGGAGGTTCCCTACCGTTTTTACCATTTATTGAAATGATATATGATGCGACTTAACATATTTCATTAGGTAAATGGTTGGAAATCACATACTTACGGTATCAAATACCAAATGCAACAAATATATTGAATCCATCTACCAAGAAGAGTCCCAATGTATCCCTTTTATCACATTCTAGTTGTTCAGGTATTTCTTTCTTTTCCAATATTTTTTGAAAAATCAAGGCAAACAGAAACAAATAGTTTATGAATTTAACATATCAGATTAAATTCAGCTTGGCTCTGCTTCCGTAGGCTCGTTTTTCACATAGAACAACAAGTAGATGAGTGACATTGAAACAATCCATACTCTATACTAGCTTTGGCATTTGCATAGTAGAATAGATGTGTGCAATATGGTGTGACCAACATAAATATCAGATGGAGAATAATATAAATTAGATCACCTGGTTGACGAATATACGCTGAAAAGGACTCTTATCCTCATTCAACTGCAAAAGAAGGGGTGGAATAATAAAAAGGTCAGCAGTTGAACAATTGTAGATTCTGGCAGATAGAACAAAGAAAAACTAAGATCTGAAAGTAAACAGTTAACAAAGTTTTCTATGGAGTCCAAAGTATAGCCTCAAATTTGTCATATGTAGTCGAATATACTCTTATGGCGTTTTTATTATTTCTGAAGCCTATTTTTCTTCTCATTTCTTTTCCACAAATGTCATTTTAACATACACAATGTGATAATTGGTCCTATGAAAATCACACGTCTAATCATAAAGTCGCAATTCCACGGATATTTTGGTGTGATATTAATCAACCTACTTGGTTATTTCCACCCTGCGCATGATAATAAACAACAAAAAGGAGGTGCTGAGGGACTAAGGCACCAAATGCATCACGCAAACCTCTCTTGTGCATATTTCCTCACTGACAGACAGTCATGGAATGCAGCAGCACCCGGTAGGGGATATGTATCATCATTAAGGACTATGGCGTGCATATGGTGGCATGGCGATTCATAGGTGAAAACAGGAACCTATCAGACCGTATGATCACATTAGCAGGAAAATCCACTATCTTAATCAGGAATTTGAATAACAAGCAGCGATCAGTTTGCCTAACGTTCTTAGGAGCATCTCTATGATTAAGTTATTAGCGAAGCCCAAACTTCAACTCATTTTCATGTCCTTAGAAAGGATGCATTGTGCAGCTAAACTAAGCATTACAAAAGTGCTCCATTATGCCAAGCTAATCAATAAAAACTTGACAAATTGCAACACATATCCATGAATGGTACAACAAACAAACGGCAAATCACCCTCCTTAACAATCTATTCGTATAAATTGGCTCATGATGAAGAGTGGCTATTGGTTTAGGTAATTTGGACTCGACGACAGCATAGATGCCAAGTGGGATCAAAGCAAGCTAAAAACACACCAAAAACATATTCGTACAATACGAATTTCCTCTACCACATTCATCCGCGGTTATCGTCGACGTCTAAGCCCTGTGAAGCCTGTGCCACAGTGGGACAGCGCAGGCTGCGGCCCCTGGTCGAGAACAGCACCTTACACCCACTAAACAATGAAGGCAGTTGGTCCAAAGCAGCTCAAACGAGACGCGCGCTAAGCCTCGCGGTCCAATGGCACCGGGATCAAACGCTAGCCGTCCTACCCAAGCACAAGCGAAAGCTAGATCCGAGGGCGCGGAGAGTGCCGCGCACGCGAGCGAGCGGGTCAGAGATCACGACGCACGAGGCTGGATCAGGCAGATCCGCGAGGGGGGAGGGGGGGAGGGGGGAGACGAGGTAGAGAGGCACTCACGTCCTTGAACTGGAGGAGGCCGAGCTCGCCGAGGTAGGTGACGGCGAGGCGCGCGCTCTCGGCGGGGAAAATGAGCTGCACGAGGCACATCTTCTCGGAGCGGAGGTGGTCCATGGGGGGCAGGCGGTCGAAGAGCCACATCGCCCCGGAGCGGCCCCCTCCCGGAGCTTCCAGGAGGAGGTTCGCCAGCGTGAGGGAGGGGCGGGAGCGAGGACGAGGGAGGGGGAGGGAGGAAGCCGGTGGTGTCTCAGATCTGAGGGGGGGTTCCGTTCGGTCCAATTCTACTAGTCGGCACTGTATTCTTTGCGAGGCGCAGGTGCGCAACTGCTGCCATGACCCGGGTCCCGACCCAATGGAAACGGAGGAGGAGGGTGGGCGAGGAAGCGTCTTGGAAAGCGGCTGCTGTGGCTGGCCCGTGGGCCATGCGCGCCTGCGTTGGGTGGGCGCGGACCGGTCGAAGTCCGTGTCGCGCGCGACTCCCCGGGTTTTGATGAGTTTTACGCGACCGACAGGGTCGGTTCCGCGTTGCGGGAATCGGAGAAAAACGAAGGGAGCCTCCTGGAAGGGATGGGCCGGCTTGGTTTAGGTCGGGTTCCTCGCCGGGATCGAGCCCTCCGGGCTCCTCTTCGGCGCCCTCAGCGCCGCTTAAGCCAAGGCGCCGCTTAAGCCAAGCTGGCGCTCGAAGGCAAGCGGTAATGGGCCGGCCCAGCATCGCTGGGTAAAAAAACATCGGGGAAAAAGCGCTAATATTTTGCAAGTGGTGGGAATCAAACAAGAATGCAAACGCTGGAGCAGTTCCCGCAATAAACCACTGCAGCTCGATGGCTTTGATGTTATCAATGCAAAAGAACACATAGACCTCTGTTTCAGTCCCAGTATTATTTATTTGAAAAAATATGAAAATGATTTTCACGAATTTGGAAAAAGTTCATAGATTTAAAAAAAGTTCACAAATTTGAAAAGAGTTCACCGAATTTTTAAAAGAGTTCATCAATTTCGATCAAAAAGTTCACAGATTTAAAAATAGTTCACTGATTTTGATAAAAAGGTTCACAAATTTGAAAAAGTTCACCAAATTTTGAATAAAAGTTCACAGGTTTGAAAAATTTTCTTAAATTTCGATAAAAAGTTCACTAATTTGAAAAAGGTTCGCGGATTTTCAAAAATTGTTCAGGAATTCGAAAACTTCATCAATTTTGAATATAAAGTTCAAGAATTGGGAAAAGGTTCGCTAGATTTTTTTTTAAAATCATGCATTTAAGAAAAACAAAGGAAAAAGGAACAAGAAAAAGAAAAGGGGGAAATAGAATATAAAAAAAACAAAAGAAGATGCAATAACTCAATAAAAGGGATCTCACGAATCACGACAAGGTAGTTGCGTAGTTGGCTACCGCTGCTAAGCTGAAAGGAGGATGTCGCGAGTTCGATTGTCACCTGCCCGCAGTTTTTTGCAGTTTGAAACAGAAAAATAAGGATAAATGGGACGGCCCATCACGCAGAGAGGGGTATGCGCCTATTTGCAAAAACACCTAATTCGGGCGGGGTGCTCCTATATGGCGCGTGACGCGCTGGCGAACATGCCAGCGCGCACCCCTCCGCTCCCTTGCGCCCCTAGTGGGCCGGCCCATGAGCAGGGCTGAACGCCCCAGTTTTTTTAATTCGTTTTTCATTACTATTCTTGCTTTTCATTTTTCTTCAAAATAATTCGTAATTTAGAAAAGTTCCAAATTTCAACAAAAGTGAATTTTATAAAAAAAAAGTGTTTGTGATTTCAAAATAACGAACACTTTTTGAGTTTTAATGAAAATTTCTTTATTTTGATGAACAAATTTATATGAGCATTTTTTTAATATTTGATGAACAAAATTTGAATATGATTAACATTTTTTAAACTCGATGAACAAAATTTGTATTCAAGTTTTTTTTAAAATGGATGAACAAATTTTAAATTCTATGAACAAATTTTGAAATTGACGAACAAATTTTTCATTTCGTGAATTTTTTTTCAAATTGATGAACAAATTTTGAAATCGATGAACAAATTCGAATTTGATGAACAAAATTTGAATTTTGATGAACATTTTTTCAATCCAATGAACAAAAAAGGAAATTTATGAACATTTTTTTGAATCAATGAGCATTTTTACACATTGACAAACATTTTTTGAATTTTATACAAAAACAATTCATAATTTTGAAAGAAAAGAAAAACAGGAAAAAGAACAAATTTTGAATGTGGTGAACAATTTTTGAAAACGATGATGAACAAATTTTGAAACTCGATGAACAAATTTAGAATTTGTTGAACAATTTTTAAAATCGATGAACAAATTTCGAAATTTATGAACATTTTTTTAATTCGATGAACAAATTTTAAATTTTGATGAACATTTTTTCAATCTGATGAATAAAAAAGGAATTTTATGTACATTTTATGAGTCATTGAGCATTTTTACACATTGACAGACATTTTTTGATTTTGCAACAAAAAAATTCACGAATTTGGAAAGAAAAGAAAAAAGAAAAGGAAAAAGGGAAACAGAAAGGAGAAAAAGAAAAAGAAAAAGGAGGACTGATGAAAAAACAAAAAGAAAACTAAACAGGATATGGGCAGGCCCATACGAACGCCCAGAGCGCCAGGGGGTGCGCGCCAGGTCGCTCGGCGCCGCCCTATGCGCCATATAGGAACGCGCATTCGGGCGCTTAAGGCGCCGAATAGTGTTTGGCTCGAGCTCGGTCATGCGCCACATTGCTGGGCCAGCCCAGTATTGTAGCTGCAGCGCAAGTTTTTTTGTTTTTAAAATTGTTTTGCATCTGTTTTCTTAGGTTTTCTTAAGTTTTTCTTTTTTACTTTTCTTTCTTTCTTCAGTTTTCTCTGGTATTTTTTTCCTTTTTACTTTTCTTTAACACATGTACAGTTTTTTCATTAGCATTGTACATTTTTCCTACACATCATAAACATTCTTTTTAATACATATTTCACCTTTTTTAAATACATGATTTCAGTTCAAATAAATGTTTTGATGTCTACCTTTTTCCCACACATTGTATATTTTTTTACACATCTAATTTCAGGACGAATTAGCGGGCGCAAGCCTGGTGCAGCTAGCCGCTGCACCACTGTAGTGTTCTTGGATAGACATGAGGCGAACACTAAGGGGACGTTTGGTTTGCTAGCTCACCTAGCTTAGCTGGGCTAGGTTTATGTAGGCCATTCCGGCTAGAGTTGTCAAAAGCAAGCCTGACTGTTTGGAAGAGAAACAAATTAAGTATTAACTGTCCAAAATGCCCACGATCTCTTCTCTTGCCCGTGCGGGAGAGCCGAATTGGCTCGCCTCCATCGGCAAGTTTTTTGTGGCAGTTGCAGGCTAGATTGCCCTTAAAAGCTAGCTTAATTTGCCTTACCAAATGGCTACCCTTGCCTAGCAAGGCTAGGGACAGGCCTTGCCTAGGATCCAAACGCACCCTAATTGAGGCAAAAGGCCCTAGTTTTCTTTTGTTTTTTTATTGTTTATGTTGTCCTTTGGTTTTTTGAACTCCTTTCTCCATTTTAAATAGCCACTGAGCCAACATCAAATTCACGCTAAATAACTTGGGCGCGACCTACTATAAGGAAAATAGCTGGTTTTACACGAGTTTCTTAGTTATTTTCTATTTTTTTCTTTTCTTTCTCCATTTTCTTCTATTTTATTCGGTTTTCTTCAGGTATTTTTCATTTTTGGTCTCTTTTCTTTTTTCTTATCCATTTTTGTCATTCTTTTTTCTTTTATTTCTCAGTTTTATTTTTCATTTTCCTTGTCCTTTTGGATTATTTTGTTTCTTTTTCGGTTTCAATTTTTTGGTTTTCTTTGTTTCTTTTGCTTTTCATTCTACATTTTTATATGTCAATAATATTTTTCTAATATACGTTTACCCTTTTTTCAATACAAATTTAACATTTTTTCAATACATTGTCGACATTATTTCTATACACATGTTTTACATTTTTCAACGCTTGATTGCATTTTTGAAATACAAGATTAACATTTTTGGAATACATGGTCAACATTTTCCCTATGCACACTTATAAACCTTTTCCAAATGCTTAATTAACATTTTCTAATACATAGTCTACATTTCTTTTCTATGCACATTTTAACATTTTTCATATGCTTGATTAATATTTTCTAAATGCAATATTAACATTTTGCCTAAACACATTTAATATTTTCCAAATGCTTGATTAATATATATATATATATATATATATATATAAAAGATATCAGAAAAAACATCATTTTTTATTACATGGTCAACATTTTTTCTATACACATTAAAGAAATTCAAATTTTGTTCAACAATTTTTTCAAATGCTTGATTAATATTTTATATACGTGAGAAAATTAGTTTCATTATTTTTATAATACATGGTCAACATTTTTTGTATACACATTTAGCATCTTTAAAATACTTGTTCAACAATTTTTTCAAATGCTTCATTAACATATTTATATACGTTAGCTGATTAGTTTCATCATTTTTATAATACATGGTCAACAATTTTTTCTATACAGATTTAACATTTTTCAAATGCTTGCTTAACATTTTTCAAAAACTTGTTCAGCAGTCTTTCAAATGCTTGATTAATATTTTTAAATAGAAAATTAATTTCTTTCATACATATTTGTTTTTGGTGTACATTTTTCATATACATGATAAACATTTTGTCTATATATATTTAACATTTTTCTAATGCTTGGTCAAAATGTTTCAAATGTTTTAATGTATAGTGATTTTGGTAATATATTTATTTTAAATATTTGGAAGTATTAAAAACGTAAAAGAAGAAAGAAAGAATAAAAATAAAGCGTGAAAAAGAACAGAAAATGTGGCTGTTGTTTCCCTCGCGCCTGGGCCGGCCCAACTGGTCGCTCCCTTCAGCGAGGCGTTCCTCAGTCTCGCTTAATGCGTGACATAGGGGCGCCTTCAAATGAGCACGTGTTGCACATGGCGTGCCCCGACTGGGTGGCCAATTACTAACTCGACCGAGACACCGTAGCAATTGACTGACTGTATCGACCCGACAGGACGTGTACTATAGTGACTTGACCAGTACTCTAGCAATCTTAAAAAAGATGTGACCAGTTTTTGAAAAGGGCGGTGCAACGCGTCGGCCTGCGGATATTTTTAAAGATCTGCCGCCTCATGAGCCGTAAAATCTGGTGCATTGAGTGACCGAGCATTACCTTTTATCATTGCAACACATGTCGTGTTGCAGAAAATTTCTGCAACACGGGTCATGTTGCAGAAATTTTTGCAAGACATTTTTTTGTAATAGAGGTCTTGTTACACTTTTCTGCAACAAAGGTTTTGTTGTATTTTTTTGCAACGGAGGTCTCATTACAAATTTAACTTTTCTGCAATAGAGGTCTTACTGCACTTTTTGCAACAGAGACCTTGCTGCAGAAACTCATCGTAGCCGATAGTGAGCAACGAGCAGGGGCCACGTTGCCGAAAGAAAGAAAAAAAAAGGAACCGCTTGGACAGGACACGTGTCGTCCGAATGAGCCAGCGGATGCTCACGTGCGATCCACCGGTTGATGCCAAGCGTTTTCCTTTTGAGAATGTGAATATTTTTAAATTTTCTACTATTTTTTCAAAATACAAATTTGTGAAGAAGCGCAAACATTTTCTGGAAAAGGTGAATATTTTTAAAACATGGACATGTTTTGAAAATTGATATCAACATATTTTGAAAACACATTTTCTTTTTCAAATTTATAATAATTTTTGAAAACATCAACATTGTTTTGTATTTCAGATTTTTTATGAAAAAAAGGGTAAATTTCAAGACGTATTTTAAATTCCTGAACATTTTTGTGAAAAGTAAAACACCATTTTTTTAAAAAAAATAAACTTTTAAAAAAGATAAACGCTTTTCCATATTTACAAGCGCAGTTTTTATAAAAAATATTTTTTGAAAAGTTGTGTTACCCTAAAAATGGGCCGACCAATTAGTTGTTCGTTTCCTCTCCCCTCTGCATTTCAGCGACTCATGCCACAGCTAGCGGCAAATAGGGATTTACTGGTCATGTGACCCAAATGTTTTTTTTAGGGGTGTGACACCCCTCAAAACTTCCCCGATGACAACAAGCGGCATGAGAGGTTTTTGGTAGGTATTTATCCACTGATTGATGGATGGTGGTTGATTGTACGTGCATTTTTTTTTGTGAGATTCAATGTCAAAATGAATTCTCTTAAATCAAACTGCAAATTTTATCACCGTTGTGTTCCTCGAGATCTTCAAGCCAGATCCTGTGTTGAAAGATTTTGACAAATTTTTACGCAACTTGTTGTTTCAATGTACTTGTACTGCCAGACATGGTGTACTTTACCTCATATGTAATGTACTTGAACTCCGGTGTCAATGTGTGCCCCGTGTGTAGTGTATATGTACTCCTCGAGTGCAACACGTTTGTACTTTATGTGGTAGTGTACTCTGTACTACTCTGATGTAGTATATGTGCACTTCATGTTTATAAACACACGTGTACTTCATGTGACAACTCATACCCCTTGCATTAGTAGACCTATACTCTCTCGAAAATCCAAATCGGTGCTCAGGCTCATCTGCTCCCGGTCAGAAAAAAATTCAAAACAAATACTAGAAAAATTCAAAAAAATCCAATTTTTTTGTGGTAGATAATTTGATGTGTGAGGTCCGCTCCAAATTTCAACTCATTTGGATATCTCAGCAGCTCTCGGCAAAAAAGACAAATCGGGTCAAAAACAGTGCATGAACAGTAAACTTTTTTACAGACCCCGATTTTGTCTTTTTTGCAGAGAGCTGCTCAATTGTACAAATGAGTTGAAATCTGCAGCGAACCTCACGCATCAAATTATCTACCACCCAATTTTTTTTGGATTTTTTTGAATTTTTCTAGTATTTGTTTTATTTTATTTTGTCAGCGCGGGTGCAGCTGAGTCCGGGAGCAGAATCGTCGCACTCCATCTCTCTATAATAGCATATGTGCGCTTCGTGTATAGTACACTTATGCTCCCACATAAAACCCAAAGAAATAGTAGTGTTCCTCTGTCCCAAGCGAGCGCCTTGGTCGCACGTTCCACGAGCACCATGCATCGGCTCATCGGCATCACGCATAGAAAAATCTTCCCTCATAGGAGTTACTCCTCACTTAGTTGCCCTTTATGGTAACAAATCCATGTGCTATAATCTAATCCCTGAAATACATAAGAGCTTTAGGCCCATGTATCAATTATTTTCTGAATAATTTCCATATGCACATTTGTGGTTTCATGTCATGGGTGGTAATATAGTCCCACGTGGAAAGTGGAGGGGAGTTTGCACCAATATGTAAGGAACTCTCATCATCGGTAACAATAAGCTACGCGTGATGGGTGCAGTCTCGCAATAGCCACGCTGTCGAGGCTACTGTTCTGGTCGATTGGGTGCGCCAGGCTTTTTATGGTGGCTCTCGTCCTCCAGCCTCCACGTCATTTTCTTAGGAGAGAAGAAAATATCTCCCCAGATACACCCCCCGAGGCAAGCACGCAATCCCCTCTCTCCTTCTTCGCACGCGACCTCCTCGTCACCCTCGCTCTCGCCTCTTCTCCTCCGTCCCTCGCGTGCCGTCTGTCGACGGGCGAGGAAGGCTCGTCGCAGCAACGACAGCGGAGAGTTGCGGCCTTCCTCTGGCGACAAGTGCAGTCAGCGCTGAATGCCCCCACCCCGCCCCCACGACGCCTCCCCCCACCCACTCTCCCCTGCGGCGGCTTCCTTCGGCGCCCCGCCATCACCTCACCATTTCGTTTGGATTTTGGGGGTGGTCTTCAAGCTGGACAGAGTCTGTCGATGGCCCCGACCTCGGCTGATCGATGGACGTTTTTTTGCTCCTATTATGTGTGGATTTTGGGGGTGTACTTGCCCGTTGGATGCTGTGTGTTTGTTTACACCATTTCCATATTTAATAAGAAGAAGATATTCAAGTGCTTGTACTCCCAAATCACGTATTGAAAATTCATATAGTTTCCTGAACTTTTTCCTGTATAGTTTCCTGAACCTTTTCCTGAAAGTGTTGTGTATTGTTTGACATTTTCAGATGCAAGAGGCAGACAAACCAAGGACAACAGAACATGGTTTTCGCCAAGGCCTCACAAGCGTTGTTGGCCGTGAGGGAAGCAACGTGCTCACCAGTCCAATCCCTAACTTCATGATGATGCTTCTGTCAAGTTCATGCAGTAACACAAATATTGTGTTTGTACCATGTATTGTTTGCTTGCCTACGAACAGATGGTTGGTGTGCCTCCTATCCGTCGCACGGCGCCGCTACTTCGGCCACCGCTCCTTCATCCTCAGGGAGGGGTCTGTGCCGAGAGCTTCAAGGAGTTCAAGGCCAACAACATCCGTGGCACCTTCCGTGTCCTGCACCAGATGGACGATGTCCCCGTGTTCGGCTGCCAGGTCCCCATCGTCAAGGTACAAATCGATTGACCAAATCAAATTGAATTGAACCAGATATGCCTATTGGTCATTTGATTTGTGAGATTTGATCCTATCTATTCCCTGTTCTTTGCGCATAGTAGGTGGGGCGGTTGGCTGGCCAGTTCGCCAAGCCGAGGTCTGGTAACTTTGAAGAGAAGGATGGGGTTAAGCTGCTCAGTTACAGGAGAAACAACGTCAAGGGCGACGCGTTTCATCTGAAGGGCCGTGTCTCTGTCCCAGATAGGATGACCAGGACATACGCGTAGTCGGTGGCGACGCTCAACTTGCTGCGTGCTATCACGACGGGAGGTTACATAACTATGAGGCGGGTCATCCAATGGAACCTTGATTTCGTGGGTCACAATGAGCAGGGAGACAGGTGGGAAAAATTATGTCTTGCTATTGCAAATTTGTAGTAGAATTTTATTGCGGTACGCTGTAGTCGTTGTCCTTTTAAATATCCCTTATTGATTTTCTTGGGCATATATCCTTATAACGATAAGGCAGGAGATAGGTTATTGTTTATGTACTCTTATGTTCTTATTACTGGGACGATGTTCATCTAGTGGAATCTTATGAAAGCTTCTCGATGAATCAGATTCTTGATTCTCATTGGGGTGCCATGACGGACAGTGATGCAAGTTCTTGCATTCTTCTGTCACTAGAGCTGTTGTGTTGCTGAAAATTAGTGCCAAGAGCCCCGAAGTGCACTTGAACACTAAAACTGATAAAATTTGTTTACATTGAACTAGAACTGCAACTTCAATACCCATTTCAAAAATAAGTGGCATAATTTTGTTTCTTTAGCCTATAAGCGTTTTTTAGCCTATAAGGGTTTTGGAACTTCTCATCATCTCTTATCCGACATTTTTCTAGCACGTTGTCTAATGCGTTGGTGAGACTCTAATTAGATGCATTAGTGAATTTCTTTTGAAGCATCACTACTGATTTTTAGAAGAATGCCCACCACGATTTGTCAAAATGACATACTGAATGTGCTATGCGTTTTAGTAATGCCTCTTCTGATTTTCACCCACAGTAATTCCGTTTAGTTACACCTTTTCACTTTCCTAGATTTCTCCATATCGCTTGTTTTATGACATTTCTATTGATTCGGCTCTCTATTGCATAATAATTTCTGTAAAATGGTTTACACAAATTTTGCTTGAGCAAAAATTTCACAGGCCATTATCGTCATGTCAATCAAACTTTAATTGAGGGAATGCCAATAAAGGAGATGTTCCACAAGCATTGACAAACCAGCGAGTAGACAGAACCGACGAGTAAGTTTTTTTGTCAATGCAATGATGTTATGTCGTCTAGGGTTATATTAGGAGGATCTTATGTCTGATGCTTACTTTTGTTTTGAGTAGCTAATTGCACTTGACATGGGTGCTTTGATTGCTTGACAGTTGTTCTTAAAAAGTCACATATTCTGATGGGATGTCATTACCTTCAATGGCGATATTCACGCTATTGTTGGGGCAGGTAGGAAGATATATAGATCTTGATTTTCATGAGCTACAGTTCTATGATTCTAAGCCTTTAGATGTTGTCAGTTTGTGAAATTTATGACAATACCCTTTTTTGTGTGCTCTGTTTGACTGTTTGTTCTCATTTATTTGCCTCACATAAGATGCACTAGCTGCATATCATGAAATATGAAGGGCCGATAGAAGCTCACTAATTGGCTGGAATTTGTGCAATTCTTCTTTTCTCTTTTGTAACTGCACATATAATTCATGCCCTGCTCTCTTTCTGTTTCTTACCCACAGACATTATTTTCAGTGTTGGACATTTTCTTGCGTCATGAGAGTGGTATTTTGTGGATTTGCTACGCTGGTCCGGACGTTGTGGGCCTTCATCGAGCACACTGGCCTTGGGTGCAAGCGACGGCATCAACGACACGAGGTAAGCAACCTTGATCAATGTTGCGTTGCACATTTTGACATGCTTCCATGCAACAATCAGGTCCTGATCTTTCTATGCACCTACAAAGTGCATAACATCATATTGAAAAATTATACGGCGTTTGTGCCATAATTTGTCAACTTGGATATGGACTGGTACCAAGACAGAAGGATCAAAAGCCTGTACACATATGATTGGGACTAGCAAATTCACATATACAAATATGTTTCTAGAGCAAGGTTGAGAAGCTCCTCACCCACAACCATTTATCATTTTTAGTTAATTATCACAAGGATGATGATTCAGAAGTTTCTAGGATGATGGGACTTGAGGCCAAACCATATATGTTTACTTTCAACTTCTCTTGTTGTTATTATACCTAAAAATTTCTTATATGTTCGCGTTTGAGCACTTGTGATCCTCATAATAGCAAGTTTGCCATAAATTCTAGAACCCCTTTGGAGGTTGAAGTCAGCAAAGATAGCATATTCACCTGTATTCAGATAATTCGAATAAATTTACATTAGTGCCATCAAGGATTACACCAGACATGCCAATGTGCATAAGCAAGATAGGTGCGCACAGGACCACCTCAAGATACGCGCCCGGGGCGTGTCCCAGCCACTAGTCCACATATAATTGAAGCATGAGAAGATGTGTGATATACACGCGCTCCTCCTCCATCGTCTGCCCCCTGTCTGCTCCTCGCGCGTTGTATATCATGAACGAGCTTCTTGATTGGAAGGAGGTACAATATGATCATCCTATGTTTAGTGCACTACAGGAATCAGGCACTTTGCCGTCTGCCATGGCTGACGGCAAAGGCATGCATGGCGGACGGCAAAGGCCTTTTCCGTCAGCCAGTAGACAACACCACATCCGGCTGAACAAACTATGGCAAAGGGCACTTTGCCGTCCGGCAAAGATGCAAAGGTCTTCGCCGTCTGCTAGAAGATGGCAAAGGGCATGGACGACAAACGTGGCAGCCTAGGTCCGTTAAGGGGTTAACGGCGTGCTTTGCCATCTGCTGGCAGACGACAAAGACCTTTGCATCTTTGTCGTCTGCCAGCAGACGACAAAGTGCCCAAATAGGCCAGCCTAGATGCCCCCAAGTTGCACAGGTAACTGCCACGTGGCAGCTTTGCCGTCTGCTGGCTGATGGCAAAGCTCTTTGCTGTCTGCCAGCAGATGGCAAAGAGCCTATATAGCCCTTGTTTTTTCTTAAATTTATTCAATTTCACACACACATATATATATATATATATATATATAGACACACACACACACGTTTGAAAATACTTTCAACAAGCATACCAACACATATACATACCAAATCATACCCCTACCATATGAATATGATCATCCAACACATATACATACCAAATCAAAAGTCCATATGCAACATATATAGCTAGCCAACATATCCAACAACAAGCATACAATGGTTTCATCCATACATACATATATAGGTCGCAAGTTTCACATTGTTCATCGTACAAAATCAAAACAAAAAGGAAGCACAAGGAGAAGAGTAGACGCCATCAATGCAAGCTTCCTCATCTAAAGCAAATCTGCAAATTGGGAAAGAAGAAGTTAGAAGAAGAAGAAGACTAGCTAGAAGAAGAAGAAAAAGAAGAAGAAGAAGATGATGATGAAAAAGAAGAAGAAGAATTTTTCATCTCTTTCTTTTTCTCCTCTCCTCTTCTTTATCTTCTTCTTCTAACTAAGGTAGGTAAAAATGCCATTTTTTAGCTAAGCTAGGTAAAAATGCCAAGTTTAGGTCATTTTAGAGCTAAGCTAGGTAAATAGGTCATTTTGGAGCTTAGTAAGGTTATTATGTCCTTTTCGAGGAAAATAAGCTAAGTCTATGTCATTTTGGAGGTAACCAAGATTATCATGCCATTTTTTTACCTAAGTATGCTAAGTATGCCATAAGAACTGAAGAAGCTAAGTATAGGCCATTTTGAGCTAACCTAGGTAGTTATGCCATTTTTGAGCTAACTAAGCATATTTATTCATTTTGGAGGACAAAATGGCAAGTGTAGGTCATTTTAGAGCTATCCTAGTTAAAAATCGGTCGTTTTGGAGGTAGGTAAGGTTATTTTGTCATTTTGGAGGAAAATAAGCTAAGTCTATGTCATTTTGGAGCTAAACCAAGGTTATCATGCCATTTTTACCTAAGTATACTAAGTATGTCATAAATGAACTAAAGAAGCTAAGTACAGGTCATTTTTAGCTAACCTAGGTAGTTATGCCATTTTTGAGCTAACTAAGCGTATTTATTCATTTTGGAGGACAAAATGGTAAGTGTAGGTCATTTTAGAGCTATCCTAGTTGAAATTGGTCATTTTGGAGCTAGGTAAGGTTATTTTGTCATTTTGGAGGGAAATAAACTAATTATATGACAGTTTGGAGCTAAACCAAGGTTATTATGCCATTTTTTACCTAAGTAAGCTAATTATGTCATAAATGAACTAGGTAAGCTAAGTATAGATCATTATTGAGCTATCCTAGGTAGTTATGCCATTTTAGCCAACTAAGCATATTAAGTCATTTAGGAGGAAAAAATGCTAAGTATAGGTCATTTTATAGCCATCCTAGGCAAAGTATGTCAATTTGGAGCTAAGTAAGGTTATTATGTCATTTTCGAGGAAAATAAGCTAAGTATAGGTCATTTTGGAGCTAAACCAAGGTTATTATGCCATTTTTACCTAAGTGAGCTAATTATGTCATAAATGAACTAGCTAAGCTAAGTATAGATCATTATTGAGCTATCCTAGGTAGTTATGCCATTTTTAGCTAACTAAGCATATTAAGTCATTTAGGAGGAAAAAGAATGCTAAGTGTAGGTCATTTTATAGCTATCCTAGGTAAAGTATGTTAGTTTGGAGCTAAGTAAGGTTATTATGTCATTTTCGAGGAAAATAAGCTAAGTATAGGTCATTTTGGAGCTAAACCAAGGTTATTATGCCATTTTTTACCTAAGCGAGCTAATTATGTCATAAATGAACTAGCTAAGCTAAGTA
This sequence comes from Triticum aestivum, assembly GCF_018294505.1. NCBI lineage: Eukaryota > Viridiplantae > Streptophyta > Magnoliopsida > Poales > Poaceae > Triticum > Triticum aestivum. The sequence goes on along the minus strand of NC_057802.1, from coordinate 459,421,801 downwards.
TAGATCATTATTGAGCTAGCCTAGGTAGTTATGCCATTTTTAGCTAACTAAGCATATCAAGTCATTTGGAGGAAAAAATGCTAAGTATAGGTCATTTTATAGCTATCCTAGGTAAAATATGTCAATTTGGAGCTAAGTAAGGTTATTATGTCATTTTCGAGGAAAATAAGCTAAGTATAGGTCATTTTGGAGCTAAGTAGGTCATTTCTTAAGCTAAGTATGCATTTGTTAGGCAAAACACTTGGGAAAACTTACCATCATCACGGAGGTGAAGGATCGGCCGGGTTTGCGCCAGTGCCAGACGGAGAAGGACCGGTCGGGGTTGCGCTAGTGCCAGACGGAGAAGGATCGGTCGATGCTTGTCGGGAGGCATGCTGCACCAAAGATCATTTGCAATGTCTCGTTAGCATGATGCAACTCAAATGTGAATACTAGTAACTAATGACCATTCAAATGAAACTCACCGTGGGCGCTATACCAATCTGGGGCATCGGCGGAGGGGTCTGACCGTTGTTCTGGCACACGGTCTGCACATTTTGTTTTCACGAGTCAGTCATATTAGCAATGAAATGAACATTACATGCATGATTTGGCTAATATGCAGGAGAAACTTACCACGAGGAGCTCATATAGGGCCCGGTGAGACGCGTCGTTCTGGTTCCTCTCCGCCTCCAACAGATTAGCCGTCCTCTCCTCCATGTCCCTCTCCCTCTCCGCCGCCTGCCTGTTTGCCTCCGCCAGTAGCTCCTGGGCCCTAGCCTCGATGGCGAGCTCCATTGGCCGTGGACGAGGCCTTGTCTCAGGATCGGAGCTCGTCTGGTGCTTCTTGATCTCCGGGAGAGTTCTAGGACAACGTATGAGTCCATCCCCAATGGCTACCGAGCCATAGTACCTCCCGCCACCAGATAGCATCACAATCTCTGGATCAAAAGGAGTCTGGCTTGGGTTGAAGTCCTCCCCTTTCCTCGTCTTCCCAACGTCTCTGTACCCCACGAGCTTGTTGTGGGAGGAGATGTTGGTGAAGCTCTCTGGATGATCGAGGTCATCCTCAGAGAATGCCTAGGCCTTCTTGTACAGGGCAGTATGGGCCATGGCATAGAGGTCGAACAACGGTGGCACATCCTTCTTATTGTGTCGCGCCTAAAAGAGAGGAATAAAATATTAGTTAAGGGCTCAAGCTAGCATGAATAATGAAATTGCATGAATCGTGAAGCAAACCACATACCCAGTGATCCCCGTACTCAAACAGGTTGGAGCTCCCTTGATGGTGTGGCACACCTTGCATTTGGGCACGCTTATCCCTAGCCTTGTTGTGGACGGCTAGCCATTGGGGAGAGCACCACTCATCCACCAACGCCTCCCAACAGTCCATCCTATCCGCACACCATCTCAGGGGCACCTAAGTTAGACAAAGAGAAATTTCAGCGCTACGCCTACGAATCAAATCAAGGAAACTAAGTGCAAGGCCTTAAGAATAGGTAATTACCTTCATGTACTTCTCCTTACTCAGAAACTTGGCGTGGCACTTCGTCTTGGACCAATTAATGTTAGTCGAGGCGTAGTAGTCTCGAACAGCCTGCACCCGAGCCTCGTGCCGTAAGTTCTTAAGTAGGCGCTTGCACTCGGCTTCGAGAACCATAGCCGCGTCCGCCTCATGTTCCTCAAGACACCTGTAGAAGGTATGCAATCAAACAAGACAACACTGATTAGTACAATCACTAGGTACTGTTGATTTTTAATTCTGTAAAGGAGAAATTACCCAAAACCGCCGGATCATAATGTCGGCCACCGTCTCGCACAAGACACCGTCGACCCTCTCCTCTGACGGGGCCGGGGCAGCCAAGTACAGCTCCCAGCTCAGTGCTAGTTGTGGAACCTCACCCTCACCGGGCAACGTGACCCACCCCGGGAAGTGGTGCCGGCAAAGCACACCAAGGACCTGGTTGGGCCTGCAGACACTAGGGGCGTGTTTTCAACCCCTGTAGTATGACAAGGCCAACACATTAGATATAAATTTGAAGAAACATGAAGGCAAAATGTTAAAAAAGAGAGTAAATGCACTTACCTCTCCCCATTAGGCTCAATCAACCACCTCTGATCGCGGGTCAGCGACACGGGTGGGAGATTTGTAACACCACGCCAGTAGACCTTCTTGCCCCCCTCAACCAGCCCGCCCTCGCTATAACTATCCTCAGGAAAGTTGTCCTCGCCACCATATGAGGGAAATATGCCCTAGAGGCAATAATAAAGTTGTTATTTTATATTTCCTTATATCATGATAAATGTTTATTATTCATGCTAGAATTCTATTAACCGGAAACTTGATACACGTGTGGATACATAGACAAAACACAGTGCCCCTAGTAAGCCTCTACTAGACTAGCTCGTTAATCAAAGATGGTTAAGTTTCCTTACCATAGACATGTGTTGTCATTTGATGAACGGGATCACATCATTAGGAGAATGATGTGATGGACAACACCCATCCGTTAGCTTAGCATAATGATTGTTAAGTTTTATTGCTATTGCTTTCTTCATGACTTATACATATTCCTTTGACTATGAGATTATGCAACTCCCGGATATCGGAGGAATACCTTGTGTGCTATCAAATGTCACAACATAACTGGGTGATTATAAAGATGCTCTATAGGTATCTCCGAAGGTATTTGTTGGGTTGGCATAGATCGAGATTAGGATTTGTCACTCCGAGTATCGGAGAGGTATCTCTGGGCCCTCTCGATAATTCACATCATAATAAGCCTTGCAAGCAATGTAACTAATGAGTTAGTTACGGGATGATGCATTACAGAACGAGTAAAGAGACTTGCCGGTAATGAGATTGAACTAGGTATGAAGATACCGACGATCAAATCTCGGACAAGTAACATACCGATGACAAAGGGAATAATGTATGTTGTCATTACGGTTTGACCGATAAAGATCTTCGTAGAGTATGTAGGAACCAATATGAGCATCCAGGTTCCGCTATTGGTTATTGACCGGAGATGTGTCTCGGTCATGTCTACATAGTTCTCGAACCCGTAGGGTCTGCACGCTTAATGTTCGATGACGATTTGTATTATGAGTTATGTGTTTTGGTGACCAAAGGTTGTTCGGAGTACCGGATGAGATCACGGACATGACGAGGAGTCTCTAAATGGTCGAGAGGTAAAGATTGATATATTGGACGATGATATTCGGACACCGGAATGGTTCCGGATCATTTCGGGTATTTTTTGGAGTACCGGGAGGTTATCGGAACCCCCCGGGGAAGGTAATGGGCCTACATGGGCTATAGGGGAGAGGGGAGGCATCCCACAAGGGGTGGCCACGCCCCCTCCCATAGGGAGTCCGAATTGGACTAGGGGAGGGGGCGCGCCCCCCTTTTTCCCTCTCCTCTTCCCTCTCCCTTCCCTCTTTCCCCCTCCATAGGAAGGAAGGGGGGAACCTACTAGGACTAGGAGTCCTAGTGGGTTTCCCCCCACCATGGCGCGCCCCTAGGCTGGCGGCCTCCTCCCCTCCTCCTTTATATACGGGGGCCGGGGGGCACCCCATAGCACATCAATTGTTCTCTTAGCCGTGTGCGGTGCCCCCTCCAGAGTTTACTCCTACGGTCATAGCGTCGTAGTGCTTAGGCGAAGCCCTGCGCGGATCACATCACCATCACCGTCACCATGCCGTCGTGCTGACAAAACTCTCCCTCGACCCTCTGTTGGATCAAGAGTTCGAGGGACGTCATCGAGCTAAACGTGTGCTGAACTCGAAGGTGACGTATGTTAGGTACTTGATCGGTTGGATCGCGAAGACGTTGGACTACATCAACCGCGTTAAACTAACGCTTCCGCTTTCGGTCTACGAGGGTACGTGGACACACTCTCCCCTCTCGTTGCTATGCATCTCCTAGATAGATCTTGCGTGATCGTAGGAAATTTTTGAAATTGCATGCTACATTCCCCAACACCATCAGCATGGCCACTAGCCTTCGGAGTTACGTGGCACGAAGACTCTGGGACCAAAGTCTCCCAGGATGAAGACTCTGGGACCCGAGTCTCATGGGACGAAGGCTCGGCGACCCGAGGCTCATCGGCCCGAGGCTCGTGGACTGGAGCCCAAGACGGGTCCAAGTCAGACGGGTCCACCTGAGATGGAGCACTCCTATGGTCTGGAGAATCAACTGGGGTGGCAGCGAGGAAGGCGCAGCAGCCTTCCTACCTCTCCCGCCGCCACGTCTACCTCTAGCACCCCTCTTCTTCTTCCCCTGACCTCTCCCGGCCGAAGAAGAAGTGCCCGCCGGTGTCTGCATACTGTCTACCAGCGCTCTCCGGAGGTGCTGGGGTGGAATAATAGCACCCCTCCCAGTACGCGCCGAGGAAGGAGGCTCGGAGCGCTCTCGACCCGTGCCCACCATCCGTCAACACCTGAAATGACAAAGAGTAAACGGAATTAGTACAACATAAACATAATAAAAAATTTAAGTGTGTATCATCATCATGAACATAATGAAAAATTGAATACCTAATAACATGAACTAATTAATAATATATATGTACATAATAATAATTGAATACCTGACATTACTAATATTACTCTTCATCGTCTATATATGCTCTGGGATCAATAAATCGAAAAATATATGACCTAACTCATAATTCACAAATATATGACCCCGTCGGCCTCTGGAAGGCCGAAGAGCACCTTTTTCGGGAGGTGTCGGGGGTCGGGATGTCGGGGGTGTCGTGTCGGGGTCGGGGGTGCCGTGTCGGGGTGTCGTGCCAGGGGTCGGGGTGTCGGTGGTGTCGTGTCGGGGTGCTGTGTTGGGGTCGGGGGTGCCGTGTCGGGGTCAGGGTGCTGTGTCGGGGTCGCGGTGTCGGGGTGTCGTGTCGGGATCGGGGTGTCGGGGTCAGGGGTCGGGGTGTGGGGATGGCAAATCCTCGACCCCTCGGCGACCCTGGACCCCTCGACACCTCGATCCTCGACCCCTAGACCCTCGACTCCTTTTCCCCTTGATCCTCGACCCCTCGACCACTCGGTGACCCTCGACCATCGGCGACCCTCTTTTTCTACTTTTCCTACTTCTTTTTTTCATCTTCTACTTCTACTTTTTTTTCATATTCTTCTTCTTCTTTCTTCTTCTTCTTCTTCTTCCTCTTCTTATTTTACTTATTTTTTCATCTTTCTTGTTTATTCTTAAAAACATAAAAAAACCTAAACTAAACTAAACTAAACTAAATCTAACCTAAACTAACCTAACCTAAACTAAACTAACCTAACGGACGACAAAGAAAGTGGCCGTTAGGTGGTTCTCGTTAGTGGGCCACCCTCCCTCTTTGCCATCTGCTAGCAGACGTTAAAGCTTCTATGCCGTCTGCTAGCAAACGGCAAAGAGCTGGCTGACGGCAAACATGATCTTTGCCGTGAGCTCTTTCTTTGCCGTCAGTTTTCTATAAGCTGATGGCAAAGACCTTCTTTGTCGTGAGCTAGCAGACGACAAAGAGCTGGCCGACGACAAAGATCCTGATTCCAGTAGTGGTGGTTCATCTGCCTGCATTGCTCGATACCTTCATATATATGCCTGGTATGTGCCCGCCTAATAAGATTACATACGTTAATCTTGCTAGCATTCTCGTCATGATTTTCATGTGGATTAAAATGATTGAAAAATGCCATTTTTAGGAAAATATATATTCAGGGCCTTATGGCTACACTTAAACTAAACTTGTTTACGGTGCACACTTTAATTTTGGTAGACCAAAACCATCTTCTGGCTCATGACCATGAACATGTGCTAGGTGGCAAGTGGTTTTCTCAAAGGAACCCTTGCTCCTGACCAAGATAAAGCGTTCATGGATGCCACCATCGACTTTGTGGGTGTCATTTTGTGTGCGATTGGAGACAAGTTGATGGATGCGTATTTGTGCAGGCATAATACCGAGCTATGTGATGTGTTCGCAACTAATGATGCTAGTGAACTATATGATATGGAGTAGTCTCATGACTACAAGATGGCTAACACCGGTCATGTGATAGAATAGGCCCATGTGATACATTTACATTGTTAAAGAGCTTGAGCCCTCAAGCGTATTTTGCCCCGACAAGTTTGTCGCTGGATGTGTTATTGAAAGTGCAATCATGCCCTTACATCAAGTTTTGATGTTGATGACAATATACATGTAGGGGACTAACTATGTTCGTCAAGTGAATCTCAGGTGTTAGTCCCCGGATGTCAAAGGTGTGTGGATCATGAACATACGGAGTTGATTTTACTCAAGAAAGAAGTATCAAAAAGATTGTATATTTGTTTTCTTGAGTATAGGATCCCGCACTATTAAGAGGGGACCGGTAGGGTTAGTGAAGGACTTGCTCATGCCACTAAATACCTAGCTTCAAAATCTTAGGGTCACACACAATATTTTGGTGCTAAAAGTTCTGCCTATGCTCCCAAGCCGGATGTCCGGGCTGCTTGCCGGATGTCCGGGCCGCATGCCAGATATCCGGCCCGCACACCGGATATCCGGCACCCTGCTGTCCAGAGAGCACCGTGTGTTGGTGTTTATTTCGGATGTATGGCCTTCCATGCCGGATGTCCGGGCTCTTCGTGTTCCCCGGATATCCGGGTTGCCCAAGCCGGATGTCCGGCCTCAGCTTACTAGAGAGCATCTGGGTTCTGTGACTTCGCCGGATGTCCGGCCTCATCGCCGGATGTCCAGGACTTCCAGCCACGCGGATGTCCGGGCATTGTCCCGGATGTCCGGCCCCTCTATTTTATCCTCTGATTTCTGGTTCATTTCACAAGTGCTACGCCAGGCCGGATGTCCAGCCCCTGACCTGGATGTCCGGCCTGCCCTGTCACTTACACTACAACGGCCATATTTGCACCAACACTATATATATCCCTCTTCCTCCACGGGAGAGGGTTGACCATTCACTTTGAACACTCTCAAGAACACGTTTTACTCTCTCTCTCTCTCTCACACACACACACACACACACACACTCCTACACCAAATCTTAGATCCCTAAGGGATTTGAGAGCATTTTAGAGAAGTTGTCCACTCAAGTGATAGATCCACTCCTTCCCCATCTTTGCACCAAAGGAATTCGTGTTTTGAGCAAGTCTTGAACTTTTCCCCATCGTTCTTGTTACTCTTGGAGGTTGGAGACTCCTAGGCGCTAGGAGTCATTCGGAGAGGAATCGACCTTTGTGATTACCCCAAGAAAGTTTGTGAGGGTTTGGAGACCACCCCAAGGTCTACCACTAGTGGTTGAGAAATGTCTTCGTGGTGTTGTCTCAAAGAGAGAATAGGGCGAGCCTTCGTGACATTGGTGTGTCTTCGTGGTAACATCCACCTCTCTAACGGTGACGTAGCTTCCCTCCAAGGAAGTGAACATCAGCATACATCCTCGTCTCTCGGAGTTGCAATTATTCCTAACTCTAACTTCCTACTTATGGTTACTTGTCTCTTAGTCTTTACTTATATCATATTGTACTTGCTTACTCACTTGTGTTACTTGCTTAGCTCTTCACATCTTACTTGCAATTGTTAGGCTTACTTTCATATTCCTCATTATTGCCTAAAATTGCTAAGTAACAATTAAAATTTGTAATTGTACCTATTCACCGCCCTCTAGGTCCATCTCGATCCTTTCAATTGGTATTAGAGCCTCGTGCTCTATTCTTGTGGCTTAATCGCCCTAGAGCGATATGAATCCCGATGGGACTCCCCTTGTTGCGGATTCGAAGGATAAGGGCGCGGCTTCCACGGAAGCCAAGTCCTTTACTTCCGAGGATCTGGAACGGCCCCTTGCTAAGCAAAAGGAGGAGCATGATGCTTCTCTTGAGGCCTTGGTCCAAATGAGATTAGCCACATTAAGCATGATGCTTGCACCACTTTCGGGTGGTGCGGCCTCGAGGCCAACTGTGCCTACTCCTTCACTTGGCCAACAACCTCCTAATAATGATCACTCCAGTGTTCCTTGGCTTTATGCAAGACCTCAAATAGAGAAACCAAAGTATAACCCTCAAGGCAAACCTCCTTTACTTGATGACACTAGCGATTTTGCTTTGTGGAGAGTTGCTATGCAGGATCATCTTCGATATGGAAATGATGAGATGTTGGATATCTTGGAGTATGGCTACAAAGTTGTTGACCCAAAGAATCTTACACCAAGATAAATATATGACAAGAATCTCAATGACACAGCAACCATGTGCATAAGGACAGGTATGACTGACAAGCAAAGGAGACCATACATACACATCACAAGTGCCAAGAAATTATGGGATAGCATTGTGAGGACCAAGACTGGTACCTCCACTCTCCGGCTTGCTCAATATGAAATTGCCAAGGGTCAATTGCAAAACTTTTGTATGGAGAAAGGTGAATCCCCCAAGCAGCTCCTTGAGCATCTCATGACTCTCACCGTCGACATCGAGTCTTGTGATTGTGACAATACATAAGATGGATTCAACTTGACTAAGCGATTTCTCGTGGACAAGTTGCTTCATACTCTTGCTCCATATCATCACCAAATGGTGGGGGACATAAGACAACACCATGGATTCAAGGAAATGACTCCGGATGATATCATATCCACTTTCCAACTATTTGAAGAGTCAAAGGCAAATGCTACAAAACATCTTGCCATGCATGGTACCTCAACATCAAAGATCAATCTTGCATTGAAGGCCAAGCATGTATGTGAAGAAGAGCAAAGTGAACAAGAAGATGATCATGATGATGATGATGATGAACATGGTGATGAGATTGACTCCGATGAGAGCCCTTCATATGAAGACATTGCCCTCTTTGTCAAGAAGTTTAGCGCGGGAAAATTCAACGGAAGATTCTAGAAGAAGAAAGTGAGAAAACGCTACAACTGTGAAGAAACCAACCACTTCTCCAACGATTGCCCTTATGAGAAGAGAGAAGATAAACCAAGATTTCCCAAGACCTTTCCCAAGAAGAAGTTTCCAAATCCTTTGAACTCCAAGCTCAAGAAGAGAGATGGGAAAGCAATGGTTGCTCATGAAGAATCTGATCTAGATGATGTTAGTGGTGTTGCCGGAGTTGCTCAAGATTCTCAAAACACCTTGAGGCTAGTCAACAAGAGTGGTGATGTTGTCACCTACAACTATATGAAATACTACAAGGGCAACGCTCACAAGTACCTAATGGCAAAGGCCGTGGTAGAATATGGAGAGGACCAAAACTCTCCTGACAAGGTCAAGGTAACCCCACGGTCAAACCCTCCTCTTTTCACTCCTTATACTCCTTGTGATGAGTATCTTGATGCGGAGGATAATTATGATGATGATGCATGATATATATGATCCTATGCTTGCTAAACTAAATAAGTTCATGTGCTCCCTCAAAGTAAAGAAGCTCGCTATGTTTCGTATGCTTATTGAGATGGTGAGTAAGCACACCATCACCATTAAGGAACTCGAAACCCTCGCCACCAAGGAAAAGGAAAAATATGAAATCCTTGAGCGAAAAGTCCAATATGAGGAAGCACAAAACGATGAACTATGCTTGAAAATTGGTGCAAACATTGATGTTCATGCTAAAGAACTTGCCTCCTTGTAAAAGGCTAAGGCCTCTTGCGAGAAGTTGATGAGTGAGAAAAGTAAGCTTGTGAAATCTCATGCTTCTCTCTCTAATAATTGTGAGCTTCTATCCGTGTCCCTCAAGACTAAGGAAGAAGAGCTCACCCTTCTTACAAAGAGTTTTTAGACACTCAAGCTTACATATCTTGAAACCCTAGCCAAGGCTTACTCTTCTCCTATTATCAATGTTGATGCTTGTTCTACTAACTCAAATGGTGACCTAGCATCTATTCTTGAGGAAAACCACTTTCTAAAGGCACAACTCGAGAGAGGACTCATGACATGTGCTCAAGGACAAAAGAACCTTAATGAAGTGTTGAGCCAACACAATGAGGTGTTTGCCAAGGAAGAGCTCGGGTTTGACCCAAGCACAAGCAAGAAGAAGATGTCTTCTCAAAAGTGCGCCACTCCTCTCAAAGAAACATTTGTGCGAGAAGGGCACAAGGAGATGTAGGAGATATGCCCTAGAGGCAATAATAAATGTTATGATTTATCTCCAAGTTCATGATTATGTTTATGTTCCATGCTATAACTGCTGTGGTTCCCGAGCCCGTATATCCATAAAGGCTCTGGGGAAAACCCATGTGCACGTGTGGAATAATAAACGATAAAATGTATTCCTAGTCATTCCTCTAAGACTAGCTCAAGTATTGCATGATTATTATGTTTTCCCAATCATGGGCATGTCTATGCCAGCAACTTTGAGGGCACAATGTTAGAAGAACATTTGTGTTGAATCGACCCGAATTGATGTTATGCTATGAGATACATTCGTCACAAGTTTATGGTTGATAGCACAGATATGGTTAATGTTTGCATAATTCCTTAGACCATGAGAGTATCGCGTTTCTTCATACTTGCTTCATGAACTTTGGGGTTTGTTAAACGTCATCTGTAAATGGGTGGCTATTACGGCGGCTTACGGGTTCATGAAAAAGTGTGTCAAGTAACTTGATAGCTCAAGATTGGGATTTGCTCCTCCGATGATGGAGAGATATTCTCGGGCCCTCTCGGTGTTATGGTATCCATCATCGTCTGGCCAGACACAGTGTGATTTCATCACAGGGATGCCGGAACACGGAAACGAGAAAAGAGAACAAAACCGGTAACGAGGTAACTAGCATAGTGGACAAGTTGTTGATCCACGGGGATGCAAGTAAATCTCACCTCGGGTATTTGTAACATATCACGAAGCAACAGAAATAGCACACGACAACTGGAGGTTCACTCGAATATTCATTCATGTGGGTATAGGGGTCAATATGAGTGTCCACGACTCCGATGTTGATCACTGATCGGAAAGCGTTCCGGTCATGTCTATACTTCACCGAACCAATAGGGTCACACGCTTAAGGGTCATCTATCTGCTGAATACTAGACAGGGAGTCTGAGAGAAATTCGCCCGAAAAGTTTTGGAGACAACGGAAGAGTTCCGGAGAGAGAATAGCGAAATAGTTTCGTAAAACCGAAAAGTTGTTTCGGTGTATACCATTAAGTCAAATTGGTTTGGGGACATGCATGGTAATTCTTGGAGGGTGCTAGAATTATTCTGGAAACTTCTGGGAATTTTTCGGGATAAAAACCGGAAATGTTCCTGAGCTGCCGGTACCGGTTTGGTTGCTTTTTGCAGATGAAATTCACTAATCTGAAATTGTTTCGGAAAGAATCCAGAATCATTTTAGTGGGTACTGGAATTATTCCAAGACCCACAGAAATATTTTCGGATTTAATGGACGCGAAAAATTGTCTTCATGAATAGTGAAAATGCATTCTTGTTTGCTTTGCGCAGATGAAAATCACTAAACCGAAATTGTTTCGGAACACATTGAAAATTAGTGGGTACTGGAAATGTTCTGAGCCCACATAAATATTTTCAGTTCGAACGGACGTTGAAAAATGTCATCATGAATAGTGAAAGTGCTTTTTGGTTGGCTTCTTGGAGAAGCCACCTTGAGGGCCTTTTGGTATTATCCCCTTGGCTTCTTGGAGAAGCCACCCTTGGGCTTGGCCTATAAATAGGGGTGGAGGGGGCTGCGTAAAGACACACTCTTACTCTCATACAATTGCCATGCATGATCTGGCTCTCTCTCTCCCTCCCAGCGAAATAGTTTCGTAGAGCCGAAAGGCTGTCTGGGTTCCGGCAGGAACTAGTTCTGGACGGCGAAGCCCTACCGGATAGATGACACCGTATGTGTGCAACTCTGTAGAGAGATCGTAGTTTCGATCTTAGTTCGAGAGTGCCTCCCGAAGGGCTGTCCGTGTGACCGTCCGAGTTTCGAAGGTCCTCCCGAAGGGCTGTCCGAGTGACCGTCCGAGTATCGAAGGTCCTCCCGAAGGGCTGTCCGTGACACCATCCGGGGGACTGTCCGACCACCTCTCAGAGGGCTGTCCGAGGGGCATATGAGGGTATACATCCTTGCGGTTGGGAGGTTGTAAATCTTAGCTGCGGGGATCTGCACCACCGATCATCATCGACTCTACTTCCGCTGCGCTACGAGTCGGTAACGAAAAGATCAAACCTTGTATGCAGTCTCCATAGTGGTCCTGGGCTGGTGCGTAGGTCAATTTTTTTTGTTTTCTGCTGCGTTACCCTACAGTGGCATCATGAGCCGTGCTATGCGTAGATGCAGGTTGCGATCTAGAATACATAGAGATGTATGGGTGTTGCACAATATAATTAGGTAGTAGATGAGTTCTATTACTGAAAATTATTTGTGCGGGTAGCAGATGAAATCTGTTACCTGATGTTCTTGTTGCTTCCCTTGAATTTGCATAATCCTGATCTTGACGGCATGGTGGAATCTCACAAAGTTCTGGCAATCCGCGACCCTTTCATGCTGCTCCTGAGTATGCTGATTGACAGATCAATGAAGTGCTAACAATTCTTTGGTTTCCACCATAGTTAAAGAAAGATGGATGTTTCGCAGACGAAAGGGCAATGCAGATATGATCTGCACGGGGGTCATGCGTATGACGAGGTTTAGTATGGGGTTCGAGATTTTATTATCTCGTGCTTCATACACCCCGCAAAGTTAATCTAGCGACTTGAATTATCATACTTAATGATGGACGTTGGTAGCTTCGGTTTGTTTCGAAACCTTAGAAGCCACGAAAAACAAGTTTTTGCATGAACCGATTAGAGGCGTCTAACTTGGTTTTGCAGGAGGGTTTGCATGTGCATGTGATGTGGTATAGCAGTGCTCATAATAATTAGATTATGTATGAGATGACTATATGATGTAAATTGATTAACATGACCAGCGTGTCATGATTCGGCATGATGGCTGGAGCCATATGATTGTCATTTTAATGACCTGTGTGTCAACCTTAAGTAATGTACTTATTTTATTAGCTATAGAGATAGCAATATTATTTGGTGCATCGACAATGTGGTGGCAATCTTCACGAAGGTAAACACCGACGCAAATACCGAAGACGAAGAAATACTTGACTTCTCTGTCAGAAAGGGCTCTATCATATCATGCTATTATGAATTGCCTGATATGTTTATCCCTCTTGATGCACCCTTCTTAATTGTGTGGTAGTCACTTTTTATTAGGGTGATCTCTCACTTAAAAATATCAAAGTAGTTAGTGTTCACCCAAGTGTAGCACCGTCTGAAATTCGTATCTTTTTGGGGTGCGCCATGTCCACATGGGTACGAACGAATTGAGAGGGATGAGGGGGGTGAGGTCAGACCTCGCAGCAAGATCACTTGGTTGTCTTTGATGTTCAGGCAGGATAGTCCTGATCTCGGAACACACCCATCGAAAGATGAACAAAAGTCACATAGATATGTGATCGACAAGTTTGCCTGCCGATTGAAATTCTCGTCATCAGTGATGTCCACATCAATGGCGTTGAATTAAAATATGGATTTTGAATCACTCATAATCAATTGTGAGAGATGTTGATTTAAGTGGGAGCGCATTGTAGAATTAACTTATTTAATTCTCGGTGCAATTAATTATGAATGTTGTCTAAGTGAATCTTGCAAAATAGTTGTAGAGTAATGGCTCGCGTTTCCACCTTCCCTGTTAAAAATTGAATAGCTGTTAAATATCTGGTTAAAACTTTACGGTTGGTAACGTAATGTGAGGATTGTCCTCAAGAGTGCCGAGAAGGACTTTGTCCTATCGCATTCTTTCGGTATCCTCCCGCAAATGCTATTGATGATGTGACTCTCGTCCTTCGATCCAAAAGCTAGAATTCCGTTATGCTCAAGTGAAAAATGTTTGCTTCCATGAGACCCGAACTTCGAAAGTTTGGGATAGTTATGTGATATTCATGGAACTAAAAATCGTTTTCAGATACAAACAAAGCAATGTTTGTTTGCAAAGGATTAGTAAAGTGTTTAGTGGGCATTTGACTGTTAGGAGAGGAATCCAGAAGAATGCCTGTCATGTGATGATGGTGAATAAAATAACCACTTAAAGAGAAAGGGAATGTCCAAAAGGGTGTTAGTGAAACTTTCACGCCTAGGATGTCCAGGGCTAAACGCCACTCTTAAAGTTGGGTGCTTCTTCTGAGAGTAGGAGAAATACTGGAAGTTAAACTGTTAGAAGTGTAAAGGCAAATAGAAAGTAGACTGGAATATCCAGCTCATGTAGGAATGTCATACAGGTTATTGATGTATGGAAGGCTAGTCAAATAAATAGTTCTTGGGAATTATGATTAAACATGTTAATCACTGATTCTTGGGTTTTGTGATTTGATCACAGGAATACCCGCTCGATTGCATTCAATTGTGACTCGATGCAAGAACTACCACGGCCTAAAGGACTTGCCAGAAATGAGGTTTAGATACACACAGGGAACATAGTAAATGTTACTATACCTTCCATCGATGTATTACCATCTGTATTTATTTTCATAAAACATCATATAGCTTGAGTTTATTCCTCTACATCATATAGCTTGAGTTTATTCCTCTACATCATAAAACATCATATAGCTTGAGTTTATTCCTCTACATCATGTCATCTTACTTAATGCGTTACTCTGTTCTTCATGAACTTAATACTCTAGATGCAGGCAGGAGTCGGTCGATGTGTGGAGTAATAGTAGTAGATGCAGAATCATTTCGGTCTACTTACCACGGACGTGATGCCTATATTTCATAATCATTGCCTTAGATATCGTCATAACTTTACACTTTTCTATCAATTGCTCGACAGTAATTTGTTCACCCACCGTATTATTTGCTATCTTGAGAGAAGCCTCTAGTGAAATCTATGGCCTCTGGGTCTATTTTCCATCATATAAGTTTCCGATCTACTATTTTGCAATCTTTTACTTTCTGGTCTATAAACCAAAAACCCAAAAATATTTACTTTATCTTTTGTTTAGTTTCACCTATCTCTATCAGATCTCACTTTTGCAAGTAACCATGAAGGGATTGACAACCCCTTTATCGCGTTGGGTGCAAGTTGTTTGATTGTCTGTGTAGGTATTGGTGATTTGTGCGTTGTCTCCTACTGGACTGATACCTTGGTTCTCTAACTGAGGGAAATACTTATCTCTACTTTGCTGCATCACCCTTTCCTCTTCAAGGAAAAAACCAACGCAAGATCAAGAAGTACCAGGAAGAATTTCTAGCGCTGTTGCCGGGGAGATCTACACCAAGTCAAGACATACCAAGTACCCATCATAAAACTCTCATATCTTGCATTACATTATTCGCCATTTTCCTCTCGTTTTCCTCTCCCCCACTTCTAAAATGATCTTCAAAAAAATTCGCCCTTCTTCCGTTCGTCTTTTTCGTTTGCCTTCTTGCTCGTTTACTATCTTTGTTTGTGTTACCATGTGCCCTCTATTTGCTTGCATCTTCGCTTGCTAAAAATCTAACTTTATGGATCCTCATCCACTTGCTAATCTTTTTAAAAGATCCAACTATGATGAACCAATTGCTAGTGAGTTGAGTGCACTAGATTATCTTTATGAAGTTTTGCTTGAAATTCGTGAATCTGAAAATTGCGATGAAGTACTTTTATGAAGTGATTCATGATAGATCTTTGAATGAAAAGCATGATTGCAATGATGTTATTATAAATTCTATTAATGTCAATTATGTTAATGATATGCCAAACCCTAAGCTTGGGGATGCTAATTTTGCTATGTCTACTACTTGTTGCAATGATCATGATTGGGGTGATTCTTCTTATAATCTTCAAAATTTATTTAAGCCCCATGATGAATATGAGATTGATAAAAATGTTTGCAATAATACTGAAAGTGGGTTTGGAAGAGGGTCAACTTTAGATCCCACATATTTGGATAATGATCAATCTTATGAAGTTTTTGATAAAAGTGGGTTCGGAGAGGTCATGACTTTATTTTATGATAATCCCACTATTTCGGAAGAGTGTCAATTGTGTATGCATGTGGATCATGAAGAGAAAATTTTATGTGATAGCTATATTGTTGAATTTTACTATGATCCTACATGTAATTATTATGAGAGAGGAAAATATGGTTGTAGAAATTTTCATGTCACTAAATTACCTCTTGTTATGTTGAGATTGCTATTGTTTCTTTCTCCTTCCTTGCATATGCTAGTTTTTGCTTGTATTGATAATTTGTTTGCTTATATAATGCCTATGCATAGGAAGTATGTTAGACTTAGATGTATTTGTCACGTGTTTTATGACGCTCTCTTTGCGCTTCAATTCTTGTCTTTCATGTGAGCATCATTAAAATTATCAATGCCTAGCTAAAAGGCTTTAAAGAAAAGCGCTTGTTAGGAGACAACCCAATATATTTCCTTTCTATTTTTGAATAAATAATTCATCTAGCCTCTGGTTAGATGTGTTTTTGTGTTTTAGTTAGTGTTTGTGCCAAGTAAGACCTTTGGGATGGCTTACGGTGATAGTTGTTTTGATCTTACTGAAAACAGAAATTTTGCGCCCAGGAAAATAATTTTTGTTTTTTACATAAGCGTGTTTTTGATCTGATTGTTTTTGCACAAGATTGGTACACAAGTTTCCCAGGTTGTCCTAATTTTTCAGAATTTTTGGAGTTACAGAAGTATTCGAGAGTTACACATTACTAAAGACTGTTCTGTTTTTGACAGATTTTGTTTTCTTTGTGTTGTATGCTTATTTTGATGAATCTATGGGTAGTATCGGGGGGTATGAACCATGAAAAAGTTGGAATACAATAGATATTACACCAATATAAATAAAGAATGAGTTCAAACAATACCAAAAGTGGTGATTTATTTTCTTATACTAACAGAGCTTATGAGATTTTCTGTTGAGTTTTGTGCTGCGAAGTTTTCAAGTTTTCAAGTTTTGGGTATGGATTTGATGGACTATGGAATAAGGAGTGGCAAGAGCCTAAGCTTTGGGATGCCCAAGGCACCCTAAGGTAATATTCAATGACAACTAAGAGCCTAAGCTTGGGGATGCCCCGGAAGGCATCCCCTCTTTCGTCTTCGTCTATCGGTAACTTTACTTGAGGCTATATTTTTATTCACCACATGATATGTGTGTTGCTTGGAGCGTCTTGTATGATATGAATCTTTGCTTTTTAGTTTTCCACAATCATCCTTGCTGTATACACCTTTTGAGAGGGACACGCATGAATCGTGATTTGTTAGAATACTCTATGTGATTCACTTATATCTTTTGAGCTAGGCAATTTTGCTCTAGTGCTTCACTTATATCTTTTTGGAGCACGGCGGTGGCTTTATTTTATAGAAATTATTGAACTCTCATGCTTCACTTATATTATTTTAAGAGTCTCTAACAGCATGGTATAAATTTAGTCCTAATATGATAGACAGCCAAGAGGGGTATAATAAAAACTTTCATATAAAGTGCATTGAACACTATGAGAAGTTTGATTCCTTATGATTGTTTTGAGATATAAAGATGGTGATATTAGAGTCATGCTAGTGAGTAATTATGGATTGTAGAAATACTTGTCTTAAAGTTTGTGATTCCCGTAGCATGCACGTATGGTGAACCGTTATGTGATGAAGTCGAGCATGATATATTTATTGATTGTCTTCCTTATGAGTGGCGGTCGGGGACGAGCGATAGTCTTTCCTACCAATCTATCCCCCTAGGAGCATGCGTGTAGTACTTCGTTTCGATAACTAATAGATTTTTGCAATAAGTATGTGAGTTCTTTATGACTAATGTTGAGTCCATGGATGATACGCACTCTCACCCTTCCACCATTGCTAGCCTCTCTAGTACCACGCAACTTTTGCCGGTACCATACACCCACCGTATACCTTCCTCAAAAAATCCACCATACCTACCTATTATGGCATTTTGAAAGGATCGATATAGTTGACTAGAGGGGGAGGGTGAATAGGCAACTAACAATTTTTAGCTTTTCTTTACCAATTTAAACTTTGCATCAAAGTAGGTTGTCAAGATATGCAACTAGGTGAGCAACCTATATGATGCAACAACAACAAGCACACAAGCAAGCAAGGGATATAACACACATAAGCTTGCACAAGTAAAGGCACGGGATAACCAAGAGTGGAGCTGGTGAAGACGAGGATGTGTTACTGAAGTTCCTTCCTTTTGAGGGGAAGTACGTCTCCGTTGGAGCGGTGTGGAGGCACAATGCTCCCCAAGAAGCCACTAGGGCCACTGTATTCTCCTCACGCCCTCACACAATGCGAGATGCCGTGATTCCACTATTGGCGCCCTTGAAGGCGGCAACCAGACCTTTACAAACAAGGTTGGGGCTCTCTCCACAACTTAATTGGAGGCTCCCAACGAAACCCTGGAGCTTCACCACAAAGAATGTGGCTCCGAAGTGACCTCTTCCGTCTAGGGCGCCCAAGCACCCAAGAGTAACAAAATCAACACAAGAAAGTATGGGGGAACCAAATATCCTTTGGTGGAAGTGTAGATCTAGGTCTCCTCCTTCAATCCCTAGCAAATCAACGAGTTTGAGTGGTAGAGAGAGAGAGAGAGATCGGGCAAGAGAGCTTTAATGGCAGTAATGGAGGAGAGAGAGAGGCAAGAGGTGGGTGGGAGGTAGGAGAAGCACCTCCTTAAATAGGCCCCCCACAGATCCAACCATTATGTGCAGAAACTCATAGGAGCGGTACTTCCGCAATAGACACCGGTACAACCGGTGAATGTGGGAAACCCCTGGTAGGGCACCAGGGCGGTACTTCCGGTGGCGCACCCGGTAGTACCGGTCTATCGGAATAAACCGGAACTACCGCACCACCACCGCTCGACTACCGGGCCACATACAGAAAGTAAACCCCTCAGGCCGGTAGTTGGAGCGGAGGTTGGGCCGGAACTACCGCTAGGCCAGCAGTCCCTGGGTGGTGGAGTCCGAGGCGGTACTACCACCCTGAGCACCGGTAGTACCAGTTTGTCAAGAAAAACCGGAACTACCGTTCCACCACCGGTCTACCACCGTACCCGGTATAGAAGGGAGTCACCCCTGAGCGGTACTTGGAGCAGTGGTGAGACTGGAACTACCGGCCAGCGGTACAACCGCTCAAGGGAGCGGTACTACCGCCATGGGCAGAACTGCACATGACAGATGACGGGGAACCTCTCTCTCCTCGAACTGAGGGTATATGGTGGGTGCAGAGAATGTGTACGTGAAGTGATTCACCCAATACCTTCCAATGTGGATTCCCTCTTAATAGTACGGATATCCTACGACGAAAGGAATAAAAACGTCGGAAGCTCCGTCTTCGATCTTTTCCGCATAGAGGGAAATCCTAACCGTCTCGCGCCACACAATGTGTACCTGGGAAAACTATGGCGCACGATTAGTCCACACGTGTGTTGTCATCATCACCAAAACCCTAAGGCAGAAGATGCCCTTACAATCTCCCCCTTTTTGGTGGATGATGACAACCACACGAGAAGCCCGGGAGTTCTAGAAAATAAAGAAGGGGCTCCCCCCTGAGTGTGAGCACTATTTAGAGTTTGCTTTTGGAATGCAAAGTGCGCACACTAGGATCAATGCTCCCCCTGGATTTTATAGACCAACCGGAGACAACAAAACAATCACAACAAAACATAAAGAAGTAGAGATAAGGATACGGGCACCAACAACACATAAACTCTACTGATAGATGAGTACATAGATAAATAGATAAGGGACGCATGTCTTACACCATGCACGAAATCACAACACAGGATAAGTCCACAAGACACTAGAAAGAGCAACTACAAATAAACTCACAAGACCAACTGCAAATAAACCCCCCATGCAACTCCCGTGACCTAATGGAGCTCTCTCCCCCTTTGGCATCAAGAAACCAAAAAGGCAAAGAGCGAAGCTAGCGCCCCAGGGCTCAGTAGATCTCCTCGCCAGTTGCCGCAGAGCTGTCAGAAGCATCATCGTCAGGCTCCTCAGCCTCCCCAGACCTCGCAAGAGCCGCCTCAGGAACACGGACAGAGGAGGTAGCAGGCGCTTCATGAGACCACTGACAGTTCTCCAAGCACCATGTATCCTCAGGAGTGATGGTCTTCTCGGAGCCACTCTTCACATCTAGCACATTGAGGTGCCTCATCAACTGAATCTGCCTGCGACACGCCATCTTCTCAGCAACATGGGCCTTGTAGAGCTTCTTTTGAATATGAGTCTACAGGCAAAAGGTCTTCTTGATCTTGGAAGTCAGCTTCTCAACCCACAAGGGCTGGGCCCCAGGCTCTAGCTCGAAGTCCTCATTGTCCGAGGTAGCAAACACATCCTCCTGATTGCCTGAAGCAAAGCGAGGAGTCTTATGCTTCTTCTTCCTTAGCTCCTTAACCTCATGCTCCGTGAGGTTGGCAGGGGTGGTGAGAGGCTCTCCTGGCCTACAGACTGCCCAAACGGTGTTCAGAAACTGCATCACAAAAGGAGCATAGATCGGTACCTTGCGATACAACACCATATTGTACATCTCCTCCCACAACCACTTGGAGACATCAAACGTGGCACCGGATCCCCTCTTGGTCTTCATGGCCACAAGCAAATCCACCAGATAACCATAGATATCATCTTGATTCCCAACCTTGGGAAGCAGCACACAGCGGAACACATGATGCATAATGTCATAGACTGGCAGAAGATCATTGGACTTGCCCATAATACCATGTCCAGGGATGTACAGAGGGGCAAGCTTCACCTTGTCCATGGGGTGAGCTCGGTTGTGAGGACGGATGCCACCTTGACCCTCCACCCCGGTATCCTCATAGCCAAGAGCATTGCAGAAAGCTCTCCACGGGACATGAAAGAACTCATCACGACACATAAAGGAGAGGTGGCGCTCCTCATCAGAGCCGAAGTGGACTGTAGCATAGAACTGATGGATGAGCTGCACATCGAAGTCAGAATTCACGGTCATGAGCTTGATCAAATCAAACTCCTCACAGATCGCCAGAGCTTCTTCAAAGTAATCAAGGTTGTTCCTCCAATGATCGATGTCAAGGGACCACATCCGGGTGAACTTGTTCTTGTGATGCTCGAAAATTTCTGACACAATCCTCATCTGTAACTCATTCTGAAACTGAGGGTTGTTCCAACGAGGATTCGGTGCTGCAGTGTAGGGATCCTGGAAGCGAAACCTTTGCCAGTCCGACATCTTCCATTTGTGCATTGGCACCGCAACACGTTTCTTGGCAGCAGCAGACTTCTCCCGACGAGTGGCCTTGGTAGGAATCACCACCTCATGAGAATCCTCATTGTCATCCGAAGGTTTGCCCCTACGGGCCCTCTTCTTGGTGTTCTGAGACTTTCGAGCAGCACGAGAGCTAGAGCCACCTGCAAACGCACATAGAGAGCACACAGAAACCCTAGCAAAGATGAGAAGAATGTACACAAGATCAGAGGAATATATCTCATGTAGGTAAGTAGAAGAAAAACAGTGCATATAGGTTCAGAGAAGCCGGTTGTTCCGGTTGAGAACCGCTCGAGTGGTAGTACCGCTCGCAAGGAGCGGTAGTACCGCTGAGAGCGGATCTGCCGAGTGGAAGAACGGGAACCGCCCTATCTCGAATCTAGAGGCAATATTCCTACTTCTACTTACGCACAGGAAACAGAAGGAGGTTATACGGATCTCTCCCACCAAACATTTGGCCAAAAATGTGGGATTACAAGCAATTCCCTAGAGAGAGGATTCAAAAAGATGAACCCTAAGAACAAGAAGAAACAGGGCATTACCGGTATCCATGGGAGTAGATGGAAGGGGAGGCGACCTCAATGGAGCGGATCCGATGAAGGGCCGACCAATCCGGAGGGCCTGAGGGCGCTCCGGGGCGATGGACGGAGCAACCGGCGGCTAGGGATAGAGGAGGGACGAGCGCGAAGGGGAAAAAGAAAACCCCTTCAGCCCGCGCCCCTTATATAAGCCCTAGATGTCAGCCGGTAGTACCACTCCGAGGAGCGGTAGTACCGGTCCTGTAACTACCCGGTGTTTGAGAGCGGTACTTCTGCTCCAGAAGCAGCGGTAGTACCGCTTGCAAATACCGGTAGTACCGGCCAGATGTACTGGTACAGGCAGGAGCGGTAGAACCGCTCGTGCAGGACCTGAAGTACCGCTGGGACTACACAACATAGTGGAAGAACGGTAGAACCGCTCTGACCACTGGTTGTACCGCCAAGTTGCAACAGCCCAAGCACAAAAAGGAGATCAAACTTGTGTACATTTGGAAAAGATGGCTTGGGAAGAGAAGGCTTAGGATGGAAGCAAGTCACTGTAACATGATGAAGAAGACTCTCAAGAGTGCAAGAAGCAAACAAGAAAAACCACTCTTTAGAGAATTCAAACATCTAGGAGAACCAAAGGAGCCAGGCAAAAGGAAACACACAACAAGGAAAAACACCTAAGCACAAGGCGGTGGCCGGAGCCACCTATGTTTGAGTTAAATGGTATGGCGACATGAAGAATTATCCGTGGGCCCATGACCAAAACTCGTCTTTGAAGCACAAGTACCATCAACAATGGCTAATGTGAAAGAATTGATCAATTTATGAATAATGGGGGGGAGGAAGAGTTCATTGAGAGAACAATACTCCCCTATGTCCATGCCTACACCTAGAGCAAGACATCATGATGAGTATGGTGGGGTGTGCAAAGGTTCAAGCCACATTGCTCGAATCAATGATACTTAGATCATGCCTTAACTCGCGAAATGTTGCTTCATCCAAAGGCTTCATGAAGATATCTGCAAGGTTATCATGAGTGTTGACATAGTTGAGCTTGATCTCCCCTCGCCTAATATGATCCCGGATAAAGTGATACCGAATCTCAATATGCTTCGTCTTGAAATGTTGCACCGGGTTGAGAGAAATCTTGATGGCACTTTCATTGTCACACCAAAGAGGCACTTTGTCACAAATGACACCGTAATCCTTTAAAGTTTGCCTCGTCCAAATAAGTTGTGCACAACAACTGCCGACGGCCACATACTCCGCTTCGGTGGACGAGAGAGACACACAACTTTGCTTCTTAGAAGACCAACTCACCAGAGAGCAACCAAGGAATTGGCACCATCCGAAAGTTGACTTCCTATCCACTTTGTCTCCCGCCCAATCGGAGTCCGAATATCCTACAAGATTGAAGCTTGCTCCTCTTGGGTACCATAAGCCAAAGTTTGGGGTATGAGCCAAATATCAAAAGATTCGCTTGACCGCCACAAAGTGGCTTTCCTTAGGTGCGGCTTGAAACCGTGCACAAATTCCCACACTCAACATGATATCCGGTCTAGATGCACAAAGGTAAAGCAAGGAGTCAATCATGGAGCGATATACCTTTTGATCCACTGCTTTACCATTGGGATCTATGTCAAGTTGGCATTTGACGGGCATTGGAGTGGAAGCCGGCTTGACATCACTTAGCTTGAATCTCTTGAGCATGTCTTGAGTGTATTTGGCTTGGTTGATGAAGGTTCCTTCTCTTCGTTGCTTGACTTCGAACCCGAGAAAGAACTTCAACTCTCCCATCATGGACATCTTGAACTTGGAGGTCATGAGTGCGGCAAATTCCTCATTGAAAGCTTTGTTAGGGGAACTGTCATGGATTTGTCACGGCAGATGTCCTAGTGTGAGGACTTAGTCGTGGAGCCATCACAACGAGATTAGCTTAAAGGGGTTAATCAGGACAAAGGACACGAGGAGTTTTATACTGGTTCGGCCCCTTACAGTGAAGGTCAAGGCCTAATCCAGTTTGAGGTGGTATTGCTAGGGTTTCGATGACCAGGGAGCGAATACGCTTAGCCTGGCTCTCGATCTGTTGTTTCTTGCCCTAAGCCGCTGCCGGGTCGTCCCCTTATATACACAGGTTGACGCCCTGCGGCCTACAGAGTCCCAGCCGACTCATACAACGTGTCCTGCTCGGTGACTTACTTTACATGCCTTACAATACAAGTCTACATATACATGGCGGTTTATATTCGTGGGCCTTGAGCCGCCTTCGGGTTTGGGCCCTCTACTAAGCCTATCTATTGAACCGCCATTGTTATTATACTCTTGGGCTTCATTGAGATGAACCGCCATAGGGATGACCCGGCCCCTTCTGGGCGGGTCATACCCGATAGTCATATCCCCAACATTAGGCCCCAGGTTGATTTGAACTTGTTCATATCAATCTTCAACACTTTAGGAAAAAAATCCTTCTCTGTCTTACTGTAAAATATTGTAACCCGCCATGACGTCATCTCCGAAAATTGTGGTAACCCGCTGTGACGTCACCTATGATTAATGCTTTACATAACTCAAATCTTAAAGAATATCTTTCTTTACTAACCCTTCCAAAAATCGAGGCGCCCGCGCTGTCACTTATCCATTTTTTTGTCTCCTCGATTCTCGCGCCTGCCTTTTATCCTTTTGGCCTTATAAATAGGGCCTTGAGCCCACTTTCTCATTCTCCCCCTTCTCTGTCTCGCCTTCTTCTTCCTCTGGCGCACCAACCCGTACGAACTCCGCCGCCGTCGACCTCCGTCTCCGACCTCAATTCCGACCGCTGCATAACCCTGAACGGACCAGAAAATCGCGGCACTTCTCCGCTGTCCCATCAGCATCAGTAAGCCCTCCTTTCTGTCGCCATGTTCATCGGTGTTCGTCGTCGCCGCCCTTCTTTATCGTTGTTTAGATCCATGGATTAGATCCAAAAACCACATAAATCTTGTACGGTAGTAATTTTAGCACTTGTTTTTTATACTAAAATATATACTCACCGCGACAGATCCCCTCTGAGGCACCTCCGCTTTTCCACTGCCGCCACTGTAGGTTTCGAATTTATCCCCTTTCTCTGAACAGTTGCAGATCCAAACCTATAACTTTAATCTGTGAAACCTGTTTGTCCAACACTTAGTAGAATTTTACTCTTTGCCAGATTTTGAATACCTGCACCTCTCATGGCGGCTTACACGTCCGACTTACAATTATTCATATACCATTAGTCCTCACTTAAGCCGCCATTCTGAATGTATACTGTCAGCGCTGAACCTGTGATTTCACCAATTGACTTGAACCGGAAATTTTTCTTTCCTTTAGGCTCTTTTTCTTTCACTATGCCGCCCAAAACAGTCTTCACCTGCAAATGGGTCCCCTCCATCGTCACCGAGGGCACATTTAAGGACTTTGTCAAGGTCGGGTGTCTGCCCGCAAAGAGTGTGATGCATTATCGTGCTCCTGACCCGGGCGAAGAAAACCTCAGCCGAAAGATGGTGAAGTCATCGTTTTTACTGATCATATGAACCGGGGCTTCTCACCACCCGGCTCTAAATTCTTCTGGGACATTCTGCACTTTTTTCAACTCCATCCTCAAGACATCGGACCCAATTCTGTTTTAAATATCTGCAACTTTCAAGTCTTCTGTGAAGTATACCTTCAAGAGGAGCCCAGTGTCGATCTCTTTAGAGAATACTTTTATTTGAACCGCCAGATTGAATACACAAATGGACCCAGTTTAGAACTTGGTGGAATCTCCATTCAGCGAAGAAGAGACGCCATCTTTCCTTACGCATTATTGCTGAGTCACCCCAAAGATTGGAATAAGACATGGTTTTATTGCAAAGATACTTCTCCGGCTGAAGAGAATCCATTACCGGGTTATCGCCTTGGACCCAAAGCATAATCTGCCAGAAAAACTTACTGCTGCTGAACGGAAAAGAATTGCCCCTGCTATTGTGATGGTTAAAGCTCTGCTAGGAAACAGGTTAACTGGCGTTGACTTAGTCAGATGTTGGGTTTCCTGGCGGATCATACCCTTGAGCCGCCGCACCGGCTTAGTGTGTACTTACACTTGTAATGTAGAGGATTCACTGCGCCATAGCTCTGCACCATTAACTGATGAAGCAATAAATGAAATGGTTAAATCTCTTCTGAATGAAGACCCGGAAGATTGTGTTAAAGTGGGTCTGGCCCCTTTCTACAAGCTTAACCCGCCACCAGATGTGTGTCTCTGAATTTACTTATCTTGACCTCATCATTCAAATACCTTACTTACTCAACCCTTAATAACCTTTATAGGCTAAGTCTGATTTTTGGAAAGTAGAGTATGATCATGAAGCTGCTAAAAAGGGCAGGGCCGTCAAGAAAGCCGTCAGGAAAGCCGCCAAGAAGACCACCAAGAGGAAAAAGAAACCAAGTGCCTTTGACCTGCTTAAACTGGATGACACCTCTGAGTCAGAGGTAGCCCTTGACTCCCTTGGCTCTTTTTCAATTATCTTATTGACATTGATTACTCTCAGGATGACACAGGAGCTAGCCAAGCAATTGAAGAAGAGGTAATGATTATTTCCTCCGACTCAGAGCCTTTGCCAAGACCGAAATTCCGACGAGTAACCTGGAAAGTAAGATTTTCACACCCCTTAGCTTATTTGGATCCTCATTTCTTTTGAAGCAACAGCAACACGAGAATC
Organism: Triticum aestivum; assembly: GCF_018294505.1. NCBI lineage: Eukaryota > Viridiplantae > Streptophyta > Magnoliopsida > Poales > Poaceae > Triticum > Triticum aestivum. Next base: position 459,395,344 of record NC_057802.1, on the reverse strand, counting down.
ACTGCCAGACCCGGACCAGTGGAGGTGATGAGTTATCCTCCGGCTTACCGAACACTCCTGCCCCTCGAAAACATCAAAACGAGGTTCCTTTTTAATTACTCTTTTTGTCTGTTTGACAGATCTTATCTGCATACCTTCTGACCATGTTGTTAACTTTTAATCAGGAACTTGTCCACTCTTCCTCTGGCGACTCATCGCAAACTAAGTTGCCGGCTTTCAAAACTGCCCCTGGGTAATAGCAATTAATTTTACTCTGTAACTCTTCATACCCTTATATTTACATTAACTTGTCATAATCCGCTTAGTGGACAAGCGAAACCCAACAAGAAGGCGAGGGTGAACAAACAAACTGAAGCACCGAAACCTGCTGAGCTGGAGCCACAAGCCTCTGTTCCCGAGGCTTGTGACAAACAGCCGAAAGAACCTGTTACTGTCACTACGCTCGAGATTACGGATCTCAGTGTTGATGACACTGCTATTAATCCTTCCAATCCTGCACCCTCAAGCTCACTTAAGCCGTCAGAAACTCATGATGCTGATGTGTTGATTACTGGCACCGGCTTTGTAGAGCCGGGAAATCCAATAGCTTTGGCTAAGCATACTGCTAAGCAAGAGGTTATTGAAAGGCGAAAGATGAAGTTTGACATCTCCCATTATTCACAGGTGAGCAGCAGTGAGATCCTATCTGGTTATCTCAGCCAAGTACACTCCAGCCGCGATCTTGAAGTTGATATGGTGAAACAGATGCACCAAACATATGAGGTATGACTTTCAGCTTTAAGTAATGTATATACATATCCTGCCAGCCCCCGAGTCTTCTGGCTATGACAAGATTGAATAGGTTGTAGACTTTAGAAAAATCCATAAACTTCTGTCCTAGAATCCCTCCTTGTCCGGTTTAAATGTAAACCGGATGCTTGCACAAGTTGAGTTTTGCACCCGTAGCCCCCAAGGGCCGGTTTAATCCATAGGAATGAGCCGGTCCGATTTATCATTGTAGAAGAAAGGGGAACTTATCTGCATAGCCCCCATTAGCCGGTTGGGACTGTTTACAGTACACCTGGCGCAGTATGAAGAAGATACAAACGATATGCATTAGCCCCCAAGTGCCAAGTAGTCTTGCTTGCAAAGTACTTGGGGATTTATTCATAAGAGCCGTTGTCTTGAGAAATTGCTTCGATAGACATTAGCCCCCAAGTGTCAAGTGTTGTTGCTGGCAAAAGACTTGGGACTTGTGTTCTTGTAATCTTGATATAAATGCTGATAACCCTATACTTTATACAGGCTGCCACTTCCGAACTAGAGTCTCAATTGAATGATGCAAAGACCCGGCTGGCGACTCAGGAAACTGAGACCCGGAAGGCTGAGTCAAAATTCCAGTTTAGCGTGGCTGAGTCGGAAAAACTGAAGACTAGCTTTGAGGCAGAGAAAAAGACTTGGGCGGATGAAAAGACGGTTTTAACACAACCACTACAGAAAAAAGACACATCCGTGACATTTTGGGCCGAACGGATTTTTTCTGCCATACTTATGACACTTCTATGACGATAATTGTGACAAAACCCGATATCATCATAGATGTGGTGGGGTCCTACTTCTATGATAGAAAATCATGACAGAAAATGGGCTTTTCGTCCTGGGCGGGCCGGAGACGCAGCTGCATGACATTCTTTGGGCCGTCCATGACGGAAAAAACCGTGGTAGAAGCGAGGGCGAGGAAAATATCGGGGTGTTCCCGGTTACGGTGGGTGGTCGGGGCCGAGCGATGCGCGTTTCTCTCGTACATGCACGCGCGTGGGTGCGAGGCGTCGGGCTCTAACTGAACCCGAGCGAGGCGTTGGGCTCTAACTGAACCCGAGTGATTGCACTGCAGGCTATGCGTTACTGAACCCGAGCGATCGATCGATGGCTATTAACTGAACCCGATCGAGCGATTCCTTCGCTACTGCTGCTAACTGAAGCCGATCGATGCTGCCTCTGGATGAACAGTGAGCATTGCTGGGGGGGGGGGTTGGATGAACAGTTCCCGGTGGGGGTGGATGAACAGGACCCCGTGGTGTTGCCTCTGGATGAACAGGACCCCGATCGATCGAGCCGGTTGGGGCTGGATGAACATGACCCCGTGGAGGGCTGGATGAACAGTAGACGGTGGATGGCTGGATGAACAGTAGCCCGTGGAGGGGTGGTTGAACAGGAGCCCGTGTGGAGAGGGCTGGTTGAACAGTAGCCGGTGGAGTAGCGCGCGGTGGAGGCTGGATGAATAGGAGCCCGTGGATGAACAGTCGCAGGTGGAGGCTGGAGGAGGTCGACGGTGGATGAACAGTAGCCTGTGGAGGCTGGAGGGGGGTCGACGGTGGAGATGAACAGTATCCCGTGGAGTCCCGTTTTGCGGTACGCCACACCCCTCCCGATGAACAGGACCCCCGTTTCGACCGTAGCGCTCCAACACAAGTCCGTTTCCTCCGTTTTGCGGTACGCCACACCCCTCCCGATCAACAGGACCCCGTTTCAACTGTAGGAGGTCCAACACAAGTCCGTTTCCTCCGTTTTGCGGTACGCCAGACCCCTCCCGATGAACAGGATCCCGTTTCGAACGTGGCCGGTCGAACACAAGGCCGTTTCCTCCGTTCTGCGGTACGCCAGGCTTCGTTTCCATCAGCTGTTCCGTCCAAGCCGGTTGGCTCCCAAGCGTTCCGTTACCTCCCGATGAACACGACGGATTCCATTGCCTCCCCATGAACACGATGACGACGCTGTTGATTTTTTTGCGGGCGAGGACGACGTTGTTTCTCCATTCCGACCCAGCCATGTACACAAGCCCTGGCCGTACGTATGCGTGAGTAGGCATTCGAGACCCCGCCCGTATGTACGTACGTGGCCGTATTTTCTTTCTTGCACACTGGCCGCTGTACGTACGTGTACATGCTACGTGCGCGCCTCTACATCGACCAGTATGTACGTACACGTTCGCGACCAGAATGACAACACTATGTACGCTTCGACCAGGTGGGTCCCGACTGTCAGGCACTTCCTTGCGTGCGAAGATGTAGCTGGTGGGTCCCATCAGTCAGGGGGTCGAATCGTTTTTTTTGCCCGGATGCACTTCCTTGCGTGCGAAGATGTAGCTGGTAGGTCCCAGCAGTCAGGGGGAAACATTTTTTTCATGAAATATGGTTGCCCGTCCGGTGGGTCCCTGCTGTCAAGTGGAGGAATCATTATTTTCCGCATAATAAGGAGGCACTTCCTTGCTGCGGTCGTGGACCCAGCTGTCAGCCTCTCCACGTACAGTCCACGTCCGACGGAAGCCGTTCCTTGACCACGTTGACCACGCCGCGCCGAGAGCACCAGGGCGGTGGATGACGGCGAGGCCTAGGAAGGGGACGACGCGGAGCCGGGGAAGACGCGACAGTGGATGCCCACGCGTAGAGGAGTATGAGGGTTCACTGGTTCGCTGTGGTGTGAGGCTGCCGTCGCCGCAGAATAACAGGGGGCGTGGTTGAGTAAAGGGATGGCCTGGCCAGCGGTGGGAGTAGTAGGGGGCGGTGAGGCCTCCGCGGCATTGCAGTCAGCCACGGGAGGCAGGAGCACGAGGCACGACCGACGCTGGTTTGGGCGGCTGGAGCAAGAAGACCAGAGGTTGAAGAAGCACTACGGCCGTTGGATGGACATCGTACGGTCACTGGATCTAGAACCGTTCATATTGACTAAGTTGACAAAGCCCTCCATCCCCGTCAACTTAGTTGGCCCACAAGTCAGCCTCCCACTATTGTGGGTCCCAGCTAGCAGGGGGGTATTCATTTTTTGTGCGTAATAAGGAGGCACTTCCTTGCGTGCGAAGATATAGCTGGTGGGTCCGACCTGTCAGCGGTGGGAACGTTTTTTTCGTGAAATACAGAGGCCCTTCCGGTGGGTCCCAGCTGTCAGGTGGAGGAATCATTATTTTGCGCGTAATAAGGAGGCATTTCCTTGCGTGCGGCCGTGGACCTAGCTGTCAGCCTCTCCACGCATAATCTACTTCCGATGGTGTCATTCGTTGACCATGTTGACCACTCCGCGCCGAGCGCATCCAAGGTGGTGGACGACGGCGAGGCCCCGGACAGCAATGAGCCGGAGATGGGAAGACGCGGGAGTAGAGTCGCAGACGGAGAGGTGTACGAGGGTTAACTGGTTCTGGTGCGGTGTGGTTCGGCAGTCGGTGGAGAAGAACAAGAGGTGTGGAGGGGTGGAGGGATGGCCTGGCCAACGGTGGAGTAGCGCTTCACAGCGAAGCGTGCTAAGCAGAGCTGCTAGCAGCAGGAGGCGGGAGCAGGTGGTCCCGACGGCGCTGGAGGAAGAAGACGAGAGATTGAAGATGGATGCCGATCGTTGGATGTAAATCCAACGGCTAACGATGTCAGAATCATTTGTTGACTAAGTTGACAACGACTTGCATTGGCTTCGACCTATTGGCCCACATTTCAGCCTCCAAAAATGTGGCACGTATTCAACCCATTTTTTCAGAATTTACAGTCTTTTTTTGCGGGGTAGAATTTACAGTCAATTTGATCTTTTTTTTGAATTACAGTCCATTAGCTGGGCTGGGTGAACAAATAATGTAGCGTCCATGCGGCCCATTTATGTTTTTCCTAAAAAATTACAGGCCATTTGCACTTTCTCGAAATACACGATTTTGCTGGGCTGATTCTAATTATAATGTTGGGGTGGGCGCAGCAATGTTATCAAAAAATAAACAGGGGCTGAGCATTTTGTTATATATATTTAATATAAGTGATTTATTATTACATTGGTCCTTAAATCTTACCAAGCTTTTGTACACAATCACCAGGATTTTCGTTGCCAAAAAAATCCAGGATTTTATTGTTAAGAAATTATTTTTATAAGTTAATAAGATGTGGGATATTGTTTTCTTACATATGTAAGTATCTGTTAAATATATGATGACAATAACAATAATATATAATAACATATAAAATAATTTAAATATATATAATATAGTTAGAAGGGAAACATAAGTTGGACCAGGCGTTCCTATTCTTATATAGAAAAATAGAATAGACCTCTGCGTTTTCTTAAAAAGAAATACATAAATTGGGCTGTCGATGTTTCAGGAAAAATAAAACCTCGGATGGGAGGTCCATAGGCCGGGCGATACATGACGGCCCTCAAGAAAATAGAAACAGGCCTATGGACCTCCCATCCGAGGTTGTGGGCTGCGCATGTTAAAAAAGAAAGCCTAGACGGGGCAGCCCAAAACCCAGCTGATACTTGCTGCCCCAGTGATAATAAATGATACCTGCCAGCTCGCTGGCTTCGTTGTGAATTTATCTCCTATAGTAACTACGTTGAAGCACCTAAAAAATGTAACTATGTTGACAAACCCGTGGGCTCCAACGTCAGTATAGCATTAGGAGAAGTATTTTTTTGATGAGGCACTTGCTTGCGTACGGCCATAGACCTGGTGGGTCCCGACTGTCCGCCTCTCCACGTACAGTCCTCTCGTTTGTTCAGCATGTTCACAACGGCAGACAGCAGCGTCGCGGTGAGCGCACAAAGGCGCAAGAGGAGATTCGACCACCTGAGGAAGTGCCTTATTAGTAACGAAACAACTGAACTAGCCTAGTGGCCGAGTGACACTACCCGACAGCTGTTCCGCACGGGTTCGATTCCACCTGTGTAGAGAAAATATCTCCAAATTTTTTGCCTCTACCTTTATTGACATGTGGGTCCCAATTGTCATCTACGCACACCATGTCCAACACTTGCCAAAACTTCGTCCCTCATTTTCTCTGTTTTTCGCACACTCGACATTGTGTGGGCATTTTGAAAATAACATATCATTTTGACTGTGCATCATATGAAGATGTGCTATGCATGAATGTTGATCAGCATGATGTTAACTAGCTGGTAGTTCCAGTTTCGATCATGAATAAAACTTCCAACATGATGTTAACACTGTTTGAAAAGGCCGTGTTAATATAAATGCTCTGCCTCTGAAAGTTGCAGTTTCTTATCTGAACTTGGAGTTCTTATCCGAAACTGAAACTTGCAGTTTCTTCTCTGAGAATCACATTGTCTGCACTTTTATACTCCTATGAAACTACATTTTTTTAAGTGCTAAAAAGAGATCGCTAGAATTCATAAAATACTTCATATGCTCAATACGGCAAATCTGAAATTCAAACGACATTCATATCTGAAAGTACTCTCAAAATACAAAACACAAAACACAATTCACAACCTGCAAATACTGACAACCCTAAGCTCCTCCTAACAATTCACAACCTGCCCGACTATTGGGCTGGCGGGGGCAGTCCCTCCTATTCCTCGGCGGCACACAGATGCCCCGTGAGACAATGTGAACGGCGAGGGAGAGGATGGCTGGGAAGCGTCGTCAGGCCAACTGTTTTTATCCTCTTGTAGTTGGGTTCGGTCGATCAAGACTCCACCGGCTCGCTCTGGCACGACCCTCACAAACGGCACCCTGTAGATGCTCGATCCTTCAATCTCTGGTGGATGCTCCATCTGGGATCGATACTCCCACCACCGCTCCCTCACGATCGGATTCGGTGAATCTGTTTGCTGCATGGCCCAGAGGAGCAGCTCTATGTACTCCCGCGCGACTCCCTCCGGGAGTATCGCCGCCTTTTCGCTCTGTTGCAGATATTTGGCCATGGATGTCGCCGTCGCCGCTAGTTGGTCCTTGTTGTCAAACCAAGACTGTATCTCCAACATCCTAGCTAGCTTCACAGGGTCGCCGTCTGCGATCCTCACGTATCGGTTGTACTCCTCCATCGATCTACTTCTCCACAACACCTTCACTCGCCGGCGGTGGTTTTTGAATGGAAGAGGAGAGGAGCAGCGCTGGTTTTGGATTAGAACGGGAGAGGAGCGACGCTGGTTTTGGATTGGAACAGGAGAGGAGGGGCGGTGGTTTTGAAATGGAAGAGGAGAGGAGCGGCGCTGGATTTAGATTGGAACAGGAGAGGAGCGGCGGTGGTTTAAGAGGAGAAGAGCGGAAGAGCGGCGCTGGTCTTGGAAGTATTTTTTTTGTTTTGCGTATTTTGGGTCAAAGTTTGGACCACGTACTGTATTTGACAAGCAAAATGTGAATGCATGTCACCAAAAATTGTATCGTTTGGTTCGTATCTGAATGTACTTTCAAATTATATTATTTTTGCAACGTATAACATATATTTTATTTGTGAAAATCATGGTCAGTTATGACCCAGAATAAAAGGGAGACTAGTTAATGTGGGGTCGCTTTCTTAATTGAAGGGTAAATTGATTTTGATTTTGATCCAGTCACAGCGCGCCGGCCCTCTCGTCCAATCCTAAATCGCTGCCGCACGCTCCTCTCCCTCTTCTCCATTGCAAAACCACCTCCTCTCCTCTCCATCATCTCCATTCAAAAACCACCGTATCGCCTCTCCTTCTTCTCCATTGCAAAACCACCTCCTCTCCTCTCCATCATCTCCATTCCAAAACCACCATGTCGCCTCTCCCTCTTCTCCATTGCAAAACCACCTCCTCTCCTCTCCATCATTTCCATTCCAAAGCCACCGTCTCGCCTCTCCCTCTTCTCTATTGCAAGACCACCGTCTCTCCTCCCATCTTCCAAAGCTAGCACCGGACCACTCAGAAGGACATTTATGGAGAGGATGCAGCAGCGAATCAGGCAGATCGCCGGTGGCGACCAGGCAAAGTTAGCTAGGTTGAAGGAGATCCTTACTTGGTTTGACAATGAGTGGGAGATTTCAAGGACGGTGAGGGCCATGTGGCAATGTATGCGAAAGAGCGAGACAACGGCGATGAGGGCGGCGATGTACATGTACTCCTCGGCGGCAGTCACGCCGCAGTCCTTCGAGTTCATCGAGTATCTCCTCTGGGCGATGGAGCAGACAGATTCGCCCGAGGCGAAAGTCAAGCGGAGGTGGTGGGCGTACAGGTCGAAGGTCGAGCACCCAGAGGATAACGAATCGATCGAGTACAGTGTGCCGTTCATGAGGGTGCAGAGCCAGCCGGAGCCACAGGAGTATTCGTTCTCCCACCGCAAGAGGAGACCGGATGGCGCGACGTCACTTCCCCGCCGTTCTCCATGGTTCCCTCGACGCTCGCCTCGTTTCAACGGCAGCAGTAGGGTTTAAGGTAAGCTTCGCACTAACCTAATCTTCTACCTGCTCATGCTTACAATCAGTGTGACAGCTAATGAAAATCATGCTTACAATCAGTCTCTGAGTACTATGCCAATCACCCTTAAATAGCTCTGGACCTTTGGGTCAAAGTTGTGACACTGTGTACAAATAAAGAAAAATAGATTGGTGCTCTTTCAAAAAAGAGTACTCCCTAGAAAACTGCCAATATAAGCTACTAGTATTGTCTAGTATTTGGTTAGAGGATTTGCTGCCGAGAAAGATCCGTCCACAGAGAGCGCCACACATCCCACTGGTGGTGGTGGATGCCAATGCGTGCATGGAGCATGGTTGGTGTCGGTAATTTTTACTTGGCACACCTAGCACTCTGCATATATGCTGGTTCCATCCGTACATTTGTGCAGTTCCACCAAAATGCAGCTGAATAACCCTGTTTGCACAGATAATGAAAAAGCGTGATTACATTATAGTGGCACTAGTTGATGAAACACACAAAATAAATAGAAGAAAATATAGCGATAGTATCATAGTATGCCATGCTGCGAGGGCGAGATTGGCCCTGCGACTCCTCATACTGGAAATCGTCCCAAGTCTCCCCGATACACCTTCTGCCAGTGATGAACATCAGTGTACAAGGGTAGTACAAGGAGGGGCGTTGAGACATTCAAATCTCTATTTTTGTGCAGATCAACTAAAATTAAGCACCCCAGTTTGCAGAAACGCTTAAACATTAACAATGGGACTAGTTGATGAAACATACATTAACAAAGAGAAGCACTTTCTTTATCTACATTGGAAATCAAATGATAGAGAGGACACTCGCTCTATTTTAACTGTATTATTACTTCATTTTATCAGTGACACTAGGGTCGAGCAGGTGGCAAACGAGGTGTACTGTGCATCGCAAGGATGAAGGCCGGGTGTGCTTGGACTAGGATGCTGAAGCTGGCTCTTTCAGTCCCTATCTTCCCCCTGATGTTTCTGTGGTAGCATTTGGGTTGTAATCCAAACTTGGTCGAGCTGGTGCTGCGTCCCCCTACCTGCCTAGCTTATGTGGCGAACTTGTCTCCTGCTAGTACTCAGTCCGTTCTAGTAGTAGTTGCATAACTGCCCGTTTACACTGAGATGTTGTCGGATAATGGTTCTCTATGGTTGGGTTTCTTTAATGAAATCGGAGGGAACCCCCTCTTTCGATATGTAAAAAAAGATAGTGGCACTAGCGGTGCCAAAACATTGCCTCAAATTAATAGTGCCACTAGATTAAGGTGCAAAATAATAACATTGCTGCTTTATCATGGCAGTGCCAAAACAGTAGCACAAGAGCAGGATCAACATGCAGGATCTTTGGCAAATGGTCAGACCAAAAAGGAACATACCTCGTGATGGGAACCATATCTGCAGTCAACGCCATCATAGAAGGGATGACACCAGTCACCAACATGGATGATTCAATTCATGGGACCTTTTGGTGCAGTTCACCTAAAATGAAGCAATCTCCCATGAGCCAACAACTTCTTTTTTTAAGAAAAGGGCTCCAGCCCCGGTTCCATTTCCATCAGAAAACGAAACCCACAGAGCTTCTTCTTTATTAGTTGCAATAAAATTGAGCAACATCAAGGTTGGTCGTGAAGCTCCTGGAATGTTCAACTATAATTTGGAAATCATTTGTGCAGTTCAACTAAGATCAAGCGTGAAATGTATATCTCTGTTTGCACAAAAAAGGTGGAAAGGAGGGTGACTAACAAGTGATGAAACATGCATCAAATGAAAAAAAGCATGTTCCTTATCTGAATGGCAATCGTACAAGGACAATAGCAATTTCTAGCAGCACTGCTAGATATTAGTGTGGGCATTAGGATTAACTATAACAACTGTTAAATACGACATTACTTTAATGGTGCCATTGCTTCATTTTACCAGCAACATTACATTAACAATTGCTACAGAGTCGGTATTTGGGCACGGGAGAGTAGGCAGACCAGGACAGTTGCATCTCTAACGAAAAGAAGCAACTTATCTTAATGGGAAATTTAGCAGGACATGAAAAAAGTGCCATTGATTCATATTACTGGAGGCATTACATTGAAAACAACATTGGTTTAACATGTCCTTACTTTTAACAGTGCGACTGCTACATTTTACCAGTGGCATTACATAAGAGCGGCTCGGGGCAACAAACATCAGAAGAGGATATCTGGGTTGGTCCCATTTTTGTTCGGTATATAGCCACCTTATACTGTGTGAGGCTAGCAAATCTAGTGCTAGACTTACTCTGTTGACTTGTCCCCCAGTCCCCACTTTCTTTCCTTTTTCAACCAATAGATCGGGTTTATATTGAGTTTGTACTGCGTTCCCTTTATTTCCCTATTAGACCTAGAGACCAGTTGGATAGCTAGTCTCTGCTACTTTTCACCCCCATTATTTCCTCTTTCGACCAAGTCCTAGATTCAGGTAACAAATCTTCCCCCACCCCCACCCCCTTTCTTCCTTGTTTGAACCAAGTAGTACTAGATTCGAGTGCATGAACTAGTTTTACCTCTTAACAGTAAAAAATTAGGTGGTTTTCGAACAGCCGATCGATCCTATCTACGAGGGGGCCTGAGAAATAGTAAAAGATACAAATGCAGCGACGTCAGGAGCTCTGGAAGTAGAGCAAGGCCGGTTTCGGAGGAAGTTATACCTGAGGGTCGCCGGGATGTCGCTAGGTGGGCGGCGGGAGGCCGGATCTGCCCACACTACGGCAGCGAGGAAGAAGGGGTGGGAGGTCCTCCCTCGCCAGCGATGCTTGGGAGAGAACGGCAAGGCACGCTGATCGGGACGCGCCGACAGTGGGTAAGAGGCTGCCTCCGAGGACGACCGCTGAACGTTGCCACCTTCTCACCTTCCCCGGCGGAGAGGATCCGGCTGGATCTGTGACCAGCGTGAGCGAGAGAGAGAGAGTGTGGCCACGCTATCTGTTTAGATCTGGAGAGGACGAGACAGTGTGAAGAGAGCAACAACTAGCAAGCAAGCACGGAGGCTCCTGCCTATATAGTGGAGTACTAGGGGCAGTTTGGATGGTAGCCAAAAGCTACCACGCCAAAAAATGGGCGTTGACTGGAAACATGGGCGCTCGTTTGGATAGTGGCCAAATCTACGAAGCCTTACCAATTTTTTGGCTAGCTGTTCAGATTCCACGCCCGCGAGCTGGCGAAACGGAGGCGGCCGTTTCTCTCGCCAAAATATTGGCACGCCCTATGTTGGTCGGGCTGGCCAGGGCGAAATCCAAACAGCCCCCTAGTTTTCTTTTGTCTACGGGCCGGAGCCGGCTTGACCTCGGCAATGACTGTCGAGAAGTCTTCATGCACGTGCCCCGGAGGCGCAGTTGTCGTCATTTTGATCTGAAGCACCGGATTATAACATATAACACGAAAAAATGCCACATGACAAGAAATCATAACCTCACTGCCCAAAGGAGACAAGATGAATCCCGACGGACAAACTAGACGAGGATCAAAGCTCAAATTAAAGACAAACTCATAGAAAAGGGGTCCATCGATAGATGTCCTAATTAACATAGCCGGCTTGACCTAGATGGCAGTCGAGTAGTCTTCGTGCATGTGCCCCCAATGACTAGCCCAACTCAGTTGTCGCTGTTTAACCCTCGCAGTGATTCGAAGCACATGACACCTAATTTTGCGAGATGACAAGAAAGCTTTTTTTAGATTTCTCACCAGAACTACTGCCCTGTACAACACAGCCTGCACGATATGTAGACGATAGCCAATCCAGGCATGTCTGCTGGAGTCTAGTCACATGCATGGATGAACTCATCTTCCGTGTCTTGCAGGGATCGTCCAGGTACCAACGTATGTACTCCTACAACACTTCTCTAGTAGTACTATCGCTCGTCTCTCTCTTCTATTAACTCACCCGACTTGCGGGACCGGGGAGTGTGCCTATGGTCGGTTCTCAATTGCGGTCCCACATGTGTGTGCAAACGCAATATGACGCGCGTTCCATTCGGAGAGCGGCGTGTCAGACCGACTGACCGTCTGGGGTGTGACGCGAACGCGACGGGCGTGCTGTATACTCCGTACATGTGTACCGCCGTTTTCTTGAGGCTTTGCTCCATGGCGCAATCTATGGATACAAAATTAGTATACTGTACTATTTAAAAGTCGAGGATGGGGCTTTTCCTGCGTGGTAGGCGGGGGTTCCGGCTAGTCGGTTCGACAGAGACGCGAGAAGATGAGGGAGGAGGCTGCTGCAAATGTAGGGCTGTGTGATTTGACAGCGAGTTACTGCTGGACAGGTGGGGCCCCGTGATTTGACTTGCCATTATCATTTTACCTACGGCGCTACGACCGGCGTGAGTCTCCCGATTCCTTACCACCTCCATACAGGTACCTCTCCCAATGCTCCACCATGTAGAGGCTGGCTCTTGCATGAGAGGCCACTCCTCCACTTTTTCCTTGCCTCTTTCCTCCACATATGCAAAAATGCCATGTAAAGCAGGCTTATAGCCCACTATTGTACTCCCTCCATTCCAAAATAGATGACCCAACTTTGTACTAACTTAAAGTTAAGTTAGTACAAAGTTGAGTCATCTATTTTGGAACGGATGGAGTACTTACTTGCTCCTACCGGTGCTAAGCTTGCCACATAGGCATAAAGTCTGATGTGGCAAGTTAATTAAGAAGAGAGAGACTAGTTTGGTGACCCAAGGAAGAAACGGTGCTAAGCGCGTGTACCTAGGTGAAAAGACATTTTGAGTCTATAGTTAATTAAATGAAGCAAACTTAGCAACAAAAAACTAAGAACCTATGCATTGGGGACTTGATTGCTAAGCCATTTAATGCCCTTAGCACCTCATCTAAGCACCATTTCATTGAAAGAGGTCACTCCTTGGCAAATGCAATAAATACTACGAAGAAAGAGATAGAGAGAAGTAAAAAATACTCTTATAGCCAACCTTATAGCTAACCTTGTTGTAGTACGAGTGACTAAGTGATGACTATGTATGACATGCCAACATTAGATAGCCTAACGCACCGTGTTAAATCTCCAAGGGCGCGACCGCGCGAGCGAGGCGACAGTCGTGGTAGGCGGTGCGACCATGATACGGGCTGCTGGCAGCCCTTGGATCTGAGATCGAACGGTCGCATGCTAAGTTGCTGAAAATTTGCAGAATAACCCTCCAGGATAGGATATTCACCCATAGGTCTAGAATCACGCCATGCAACCGTTCGATCTCAGATCCAAGGGCTCTCGGAAGCCCGTATCATGGGAGAATGGAAAGCTTCGTATCACCTGTAATTTTCCCGACGCTTGACATGACATCGAAAGCCATTTAATTGGGCGTCGAGTGGACATGACATCTAATTGGGCCCCCATAGCACTATGCATTAATCCAATTATACAGCAGGCAAGCCACTACCCAGCCGTTTGCACGCCCCACTCAGCATTTTTACAATCAAAAAACCGCTGGCAGTTCGCTCCTACTCGTCCCCGGACGTCCTTTAACATTATGACAGTTCGCTCCTAGTCATCCCGTCCTTTTACATTACGGCAGTTCCACTAATCCTAACCCTCCTCCCAAATTCATGGCGTCCCAAATCTCCATGACCGGTGGTGAGTACAAGGTTAGAACCATCACCGGCGATGAGTTCGACGTCATCTACACCCGTTCTTCCACGACGGTGAAAGGATGCCTTGCTCGCTTCAGTCGCATGTTTGAAAACTCAAATGATGAGTGGGTCGCTGGGATAGATGTTGAGTACACCACAGTCCTGGGACAAGAGAAGGATCTAAAGGAGGAAGAGAAGAAAAAGCCCATCGTGATCCAGGTTTGCCGCGTGCATGACTTATGCTTGGTTTACCACATATGCCATGTTGACGTTGAGTGCGAGGAATTTAAGAACTTCCTCAAGGGCGGCCTAGTCAAATTTGTTACTGTAGACTTTATGAATGACAAAAGAGTCCTGGGTCGGATAGGCGTCGTTGTAGGCAACCCCTTCGACCTCCAGAAGAATCTGCTGCTACCCTCCCGTGGTCAGCCTTCAATGCTGACCCTAGCAGGAGCCATGGTTCATCCTTCGTACGGTAAACTAGAGAAACCTCCGTACACGTTTCATCGTCATGCATGGCAGTGGAATGTACTAGATATAGACCACATCCACTACGCTGCAATGGATGGCTACCTTTGTTTCAATATCTACAAGTGTTGGATGAAGAGCAAGAGCCAAGTGTGCGGTTCAAGCAAAGAAGTATCGGCCAAGAGGAAGAGGGACAAGGACGAAGTTGAGGACGTGGACGAGGACTCCGAGTAAGGTGGCAGTGTCGTTGCTCATGGTGGTTCTAATGCAGTGTCTACCGGATTAGTTGCATAGTTTAATTTCAGGTGTGCTTAGTTTAATTTGAGGGGTGTGTTATGCTAAGCCCCCAGCAGAACTATGTTATGTTTCTTCTCGTTATATTTCGTACATTTCATCTTTTAGTTGGTATAGTACTAGCACTCATTTCTTCACATTATATACGTACAATATATATGGTCAACATCATATAGCCAGCAGTTTAGTTGTCAAAGAATTTCAGGGTGCTTAGTTTTGTCAAAGAATTCCAGGGTGCTTAGTTTTATTTGAGGGGTGTGTTGTGTTGGACACCATTAACTTATCATTGTGAGAATCGGCTTATTTTTGTCATGTAACATGGTCAACGGGTTTGACGTGAAAATAACAATGTCTAATGGCATTTCTGAGCAAACATCTAACTTAACGATGTCATTTTTTAGATATCTAATTGCATTTTTGAGCAGGCATCTCACGGATCGATGGCATTTTTTGAGTAGTTGTAACTTCTAATGGCAAAACTGAGTAGTGATACACAACTAGTGGCATAAATAATAAGAACCCAAGAATTAAATAGGTATGCTAATTTCTTTATTTCTTTATTTCTTTATACCTTTGTGTGCGAAACAATATACGCTGCCTCCCCCAGATTTTCTTTACAGAGGCAACATAGAACTATATGAGTGCCCTGTTAAATTTTGGAATTATTCCGGGTTCGTTTGGCCTTTTTTATACATTAATTGAGTTTCTGGTCATTTAATGTGCATAATTCAAATTTGAACTACAAGCACATGCTCCCGTGCACCAAAGTTGATTGAAAAATCACATGTGTGTCCTCGGGTGAATTTCTAGGTCCCATGCAAGAAATGGGAATGAAATTCAAACATCTGGGCATCGTGGTTCGGCCGAGAACATTGAGAAGCTTGGTTTTAAAATTCTTGTAAATCCAAAACACGCCTGAAAATCATGAAACTTGGCATGGTGTCATGTCATGGTACTACCATGCTGTGGTAAAAATTTTGCAGAATAGGAACAAGTTTTGGTATAAGTTTCTTGCAAACCGGAGCTTCTCTCAAGAAGGCTCGTGGTTCTGAGAGGGAACGTGTCACCTTTGTGTGCATAATTCAAATTTTAAATACAAGCACATGCTCCAGTGCACCAAATCTGGTTGAAAAATCACATGTGTGTCCTCGGGTAAATTTCTAGGTCCCATGCCAGAAATGGGACAAACATCTCGGCGTCATGGCTCGGCTGGAAACATTGAGAAAATTGGTTTTTTAATTCCTGTAAATCCAAAACACGCATGAAAATGATGAAACTTGGCTTGGTGTCATGACATGGCACCAACATGCTGTGGTAATTTTGCTGTCCGATTTGCGAAGGCGCACACATTAACAATCAACAAAGTCATTTTGGAACAAGTGTTGTCACTTTACAATCGGAAACACAAGTATTATTGAAACCGTGGGTGTTCTATTTACCATTTACGTGCCACCACGCGTCCCCTTTTTTTATTAGCTAGGAGGTGCCGTGCAGGGTAGCTATTTGAGTACGGAAGGCATGCGATCAGACCCCTGCACGTGCTTATCGGGAGGAGAGCCCTTTGACCTCCATCTGCCGTCCACCTCTCTCCCAAGATCTCCATTAATGGCGCCCGAGCCTCTGTTTAATGGCGTGGCAATGTCTCACTCGACTGAGATTTAAAAAAGAAAAAAGTAAACCTGAAAAGAAAATTTTGCACGGATCTTGATGTAAGATCCGACGGACCTATATAGCATCTACTGCGACTTATAGCAAGACTGATGAATATATATAAGGATGACGAGAGTGGATAATAATTGTCTTACATAATTAGGAAGGTAATTAAAAAAGCCACTTGCGGCTACGCCCACAAGGGCAAAAGAAGAAGGAAGACGCATACAACGATCTGGCTCGCTGATCTCTACTTTCTTTATGCGCTGCAGGTCGCGGAGACTAGTTCTCGCGGTGGGCGATGATCTCTTTCATCACTTTCATGTCCTTAATACGCTGCTTGGCAGCATCCATGGATTCCTCCACCAGCCTGTTGAGCTTGATGCGGAGCATGGCATTCTCATCCATAAGTTTCTTGATGATGATGCCCATCCTCTACAACAAGGCAGCGGTCTCCTCCTCCTGCTTCGCCCTTCCGGCGATCTTCGCCCTCAACAGGTCGCGCTCGCCCCAGAGCTTCGCATTGCCCTCCCCTAGTTGCTGGATGACGCCGGTAGCCTCGTCCTGCAACCTCGCCCAGCCGGAGATCTAATCCATCTGGCTATGGACCATCGCATGCATGCGCCTGTAAGAGTCCTCGCCTGCCCGCGAGAAATTTTCCCAGGCCGCCGCGGTGCGGCGGGACATCTCTACTGCTTTCGCGGTGTGGCCGGACCAGTTTGCTACATCGATGGCGTGGCGGGACCTCCGTGCTGCTTCGGCGGCGCGGCGGGACCTCTGTGCTGCTACTGCTGCACGGCTGGACATGTCGGCTGCTTTCGCGGCGAGGCGGGACATCTCTCGTGCTTCCTCTTCCATGCTCACCTCTCCCTGGTGGAAATCTCTCGACCCAGAACTCATGCTGGCCATGGCTTGATTGACTTGATTGTTTTTTGTGGATGAGGAGTTGAGGAGGAATGTGCAGTCATCTTAGCATAGTAGTATTTATAACCGAGTACTACTAATACGCTCCTAAGTGGGAAACCGTTTAGGTTGTGATCGGTGTGATCAGGTTTGCAATTAAATATAGCATGGTAGTAGTAGTAATTTGGAATGTGACGAGACGCGCTCAAAATTTATTGACGGTTCTAGTTTCGAAGTGCGGCACTATTCCCGGATGGCGTAACGTCGGCACGTTTTCTCGGCCGTGGTGTAGCATATGCCATGGTACTAGTTCTTTTTCTACTGCTGTGTACGTGCAAAAACTGGCACCGTCGGATACATATCTTACGCTTGGCGTTCGACAGGAATAGCCTCGTGGCGAGCTATAGACTAGTCTTTTTTTCAGACGCATTACACCTATCTCTCGGGACTTCTCGCATGCACCATCACTGCTCCCTAGGTCGATGCCACCCACATACACTTGTACTCTGAGAAGAGGTGCACGCACTCGTCCTCTCTCACACACGCATCTGTAGCTACGAATTGTAGTGTTCTCAACCATCCGATTGGCTCTATCATAGGTTTCACGTTGCTCCTTGGCCTTGAGATTGAGAAGTTTAAAACGCGGAGGCTAAGATGGAGGCGCGAGGTTTTGGTTAATGTGCGGGCCGCACACGACACCAACACGACACGAGCTTCGTCTGCCTGGTGCGCATGCAGTCGGGTGAGTTGTCCAAGTATAGACACAACCAGGCCCTCGTTGGTATCCGCGCCTCGACTTTGGCTGGTCATAGTGGAGAGTAACATAGACTAGTTACTAGTCTATGTTACTAGTACCTTCATAGTGGGTAGTGTCATATAGTATATGCATAATTTGGCGATGAGCGCTCTCTATATGTACCACCTTTTTTCTTTAATTTCATCTTGTTAGTTTTGCTCCATGGCGCAATCCATCGATACTACTACTGTACAAATGTATACATTTTTTAAAAGGCTAGAGGGCAGGGCAGTCTAGCTTGGTCCTTTTCACGAGAGGCGAGGGCCTTTGTGATTTGACGGCTCATTACTGCTGGAAGGCGGGGCCTTGTGATTTGACTGCTCGTATAAATGTGCCGACGACCTGAGGAGGAGCAAAGAACCGTGCGGTATACTCAAGTTTTCCACTGGAGTAGTACTACGACGGAGGAGCACGAAACACGGCAGCCCAGTGCCATATGGCGATAAAAATGATCTAATTTGCTAGTCATCTCATTGTTAGCATTGTTCTATTCATGCCTCGCAGAGAACGTGACACGTGCGGCGAAACACCCGAAGCAAAAGAAGAAACACAGGAGCAAAAGAAGAAGGAAGATTATCACCCCAAATGATCTAATTCGCCGCGGAGTCGTAACTGCTTCTTCATCGCCTCCACGACCTCCATCTCCTTGCGCGTCTCCTCCGCCATCTTCTTCATTCTGTCCATGATGCGGGATTTCTCGACGCGAGCCTTCATCATCTGTTCCACGGCCGCATTACGTACCTTGACAGCAGCCGGGTGCTCGATGCGGAGCTTCGCCAACTCCTCCTTCTGTTCCATGACGAGGGCCTGCAGCATCTTCATCGAGGAACTACTACTCTCATGCAGCTTCTTCCAGCCGGCGTTCTTCTCCTTCAGCAGGTCGAGCTCGTGGCAGAGCTTCGCCTTGTCCTCCTGAAGTTGCAGGATTTCGCCGGTCGCCTTCTTCTCCGAGGCAATGCTCTTCTTCAGCAGCATCACCAAGCCGGCGGTCAACTCCCCCTGCTTATTGAGCTCAGCGGGCATGTCGTCGAGGCTCTCCTTCAGCAGCTCCACCAAGCCGTGGATGAACTCCTTCTGCTTATTGAGGTGCTTATTGAGCTGATCGGGCATGCCGTCGAGGGATAACGACTCCAGCGCCGCCAGCTCGGCATGTTCGCCTCCGCGGCTAGGGCGCTCCTGGGAGCCATCGCCAGCCCGTGAGAGATCTTTCGAGGTCTCTGCGTGGCGGCGAGCCCTCTTTTTTTCCGCAGCCTTGGTTGCCGCTCCCTTGTTACGAGTAGTTCTCGACCTAGAGCTCTGCGCACCGGACATGGCAAGGACGGACGAAGAAGAAGCACTTATGAGGAGGAAAGGTAGAGTAATTTTCGGTTAGGTAGTTCCCCTTTTTATAACCTAAGTACTAGCACTAGTACTAATACCTGCATAGTGGGAACACGTTCAGGTTTGGTACGTACTAGTAGGTGTGAGCAGGCTTGCACTTAATTGTAGCACTAGTACTTTCGAATGTGATGGGAACAAGGTAAAGATAAATTGATGGGTTTTGGTTTCGAGGCCCGAAACGGCTCCCGATGAGTTTAGTGGAACATAAATTTCAAGTAGACTACACTGCTCAGATGCGTAAATATTATGTTACTGTCAAAAATTGGCACAAAATACGAAGGAGACCAATGGAAGTACTACTAGCAACCCATGATTTAACTACTCGCATGCGCGCAGTGGAGTAGTAATGTCTTTCTTCCGCCCTCACGTCCACTCAATTTGCATGCGCTGTATTAATTGACCATCAATGAAGTGAAGGACTTTACACGCGTCAAATTATCACATGGGGTGGATCTTGGTACAAAATTGCGTCCGCCCGTGTACCCGCGTGTGCGTGCGAGGGAATGAGTGCGTGCGTGGCGTGCGTGCACATCTTCGCTTCGTGCATGTACCGCCAGTGTGGCTCAGGGAGGACGAGTACATTCTTCTGGAACCAGCAGCACGTCACTGTGATCAATCCACACAAGGATGTCGCGACAACGCCTCCACATGTGCCACGTGGCTTCATGAACTGTAAGAGAGACACTGTGTAGCGTGCCATTGTGTTTTGCACATACTCGAAGTACTAGTAAGGTACACGTGCATTGCACGCGTCAGATTTTGCAACCAAATTATGAATAAATACCACACTATAGCATGTAAGCTCTGAGTCATATATGCCTGATGTAGACCTTCGTTTAATTCTTATAGTTCATCTCATTCAAAATCAATTAGTTTTTATAAAAAACCTAGGGCCTCTTTGATTCGTAGGATTTCCAAAACGCGGGAATAGGAAGAACATGGGATTAGAGTGGAATGTCGTCTTGAATCCTACAGGATTGTACGAGTGTTTGATTGTGCATAGAAAAAACGCAGAATTCTTTCAAAGAGGTTTGAGTGGATGGGATGTTTCCTATGAAATCTAGTGCAAATGAATCATATGGAAAAATTCCTATGGTTTACAATCCTACGAATCAAACAACCAAGATAGGAAAAATTCCTAAGGATTAGAATCCTCCAAAATTCCTTTGAGAATCCTTTGAATCAAAGAAGCCCTTAATCTATTTTATGATTCATGGAATTGTGCGTTGTAAAGCATAAAGTAAAAACAAATAATGGCAATTCAACTAGAAAAAAAGTTTGGGCAGTTATGATACGGAAGATTCTAGAACAAAGGAGAACCACTGTTGTTTTGAGATTTGTGCATTATGCTTAAGTTCAACCATGGAGTCTGCTAGATTGTACATGTGGCAAAATCCGGTGGGGGGCTAGAAGATGGTGCGAGGGGCCGAGTGGAGGGAGACTATGAAGGAGTGCACAACTGCGAGATCGATATTTAGAGAGAGGGGGCGAGAACGTGCGCTGTTGCGCGCAGTGGCGGAGCCATGAAAAATGTCCCATGAGCTAGGGGGCCAAGCATTGCTAATCCTTTACGAGGAGGGCCAATTCATCAACTTAAACCATTTTTACCAGCAATTGTCTAATGATCACATTCATATTAGCCTCGATATATAGTGATGTTAGGGGGGGGGAGGGCAGGGCCCTTGCTGCCCCTGTCTTCGCCATTGTGCGCGCGTCTGAGAGATGAAGCGGAAGGCATGGATGATGAGAGGGGGGCGTTGGATATATAATTAATGTGGGTGTATTAGCTATATATGTAATCCTATATAGAGAGGTATAGATTGATCGATGTGGACGTGGGAAAGAGGGTGAGACCTCACTAGATATATAGATTGATCGGTTTATGTGGAAAACTATGAAAGACCTAGCTATACACACACACATAGAGAACATCGATCATTGCGCATGCACGTGAGAGATAAAGAATGCCCGATATGATGGAGAGGGGGATGTGTGTGTGTGCGCCTTCATGGGAGACCGACCTGAAGAAAAAGATTGCATGTGTGCGATGGATAATGCCGACTGGTAGTGTGTGTGCATGCATGCACGAGAGAAAGTTAGTGGTACAATTATAAAGAGAAGACCAATGTGTGGGTGTAAAAGACTAGGTGAGGTCATAATCAATGTAAAGTTGAATTCAAATATTTGAATAAGAGATCATGATGTTTGAAACCCATGCATGCATGAATATAACGGAGATCTACGCGGTGTGGTTTGGAAACGAGCATGTTGTAATGTATACACATTGAACAAGGTCAGACTGGTTTGAATTTGAGATACCGATGGCAGACATCGTTTGGCCACATTGCATTCGTGCATGGACACACTATTCTAATTGGAGATGATGGGTGGCTTTCGCATCACATATCTATATCTATACCCCTATATATATATATTTTTTATATAGTGTGCGGATAACTTTAACTTTGAAAGATGGTCGTTGGATGAGGCCAATCTGATGGTGCAGATCTGGCAATTTTGAACACTACTGGCCATTGGATATCATCTAGATTCCACCAGATTTTGCCACATGTACAATCTAGAAGACTCTATGGTTGAACTTAAGCATAATGCACCAACCTCAAAACACAAGCACTTCTTCTTTGTTCTAGAATCTTCCGTATCAGAATTGCCCAAATGTTTTTCTACATGATTTGTTTTTACTTTATGCCTTACAACGCACAATTCCATGAATCTTAAAATAGATTAGCTTTCTTAAAAACTAGATGATTTTGAATGAAATGAACTATAAGAATTAAACGAACATCTACATCATGCATATATGACTCAAAGCTTACATGCTATAATGTGGTATTTATTCATAATTTGGTTGCCAAATCTCATGCGTGCAATGCACGTGTACCTTACTAGTCTAAATGGTGTCTCTCTGTGTGTGTGTGTGTGTTGTGCGTGTTAAACACATTGTACGTAGTATATCATACTAGTCTAAATTGTCTTTTTTGGGTACACATTAAGGTTGTTCTCCCGAAATTTCAAGCCGCGCCTTGTTATGCCAAAATTTCAAGCTAGCGTCTCTGTCTATCGTGCTGCGAAAGTCCTGCCTCTTCAACCCGCGCCTTGTTACCCCGAAATATTTAAGATAAATCTTTGTCTCGTTGTGCTCCGACAACTCCCTCCATCTCAACCCGCGCCTTGCTATTCCAAAATTACAACGCGCGAAAACTCCCACCTCCTGTGAAATCCCGACACGCAAAATGCCCGTGATACCCCTGAACCGAAAGAACCGCCTCAAATTGGTGGGGGTACTTTCATAACTTACCCCACATTTCGGACAAGCGCGTCCCTAAGCCATGGTTCCCCACTCCAATCCCATCCGCCCACCCATTCGTACACCGAGGCCGGGAAAACCCGCGAAGCCCCACACCCTCCTCCGTCCGCCACCCAGCCAGAGCCTCTTCCCCGATGACATCGTCCACAGCAACACCTCGACGTCCCTCATCCACCATACCGGATGAGGATCCGTCGTCGATCTGGTCGTCCCGCCGGTTCAGCCACCCCGTCCTCCACCTCCAAGGAGCTACTCCGACGTTCCCCTCGTCTTTCACGCCACCTCCATTCCCACACCACCGTCTTCACCTGCACCATCGGAAGAGCATCATCATCACCGTTTCCTCGGATGAAGCTGCGGCCTAATCGGTGCCACCAAAGAGGTTGTACACTAATCGCCGCATTTTCTTCTTGATTCGATCTCACGGTGCTGCCGGCGCTCGGTCCCGAGCCGACACGACGCGGCTCCATCCACGGCGGCGTCGCCGGCGACTTCCTCCAGGGCGTCGCTCCCTCGGCGGCGACGTCCACATTAGTAGGAGCTAGTGCTGCTTTAGTTCTCGCTCGCGCTGCTGCTCTGCTCTTGCTCTCGGTCCCCTGCCTTGTCTGCTCTTGCTCTTGCTCGCGCTGCTGCTCTCGCTCTTGCTCTTGCTTGCGACGCTGCTCCGATTTAGCTACACTTCAGTCGACTGAATCGACTTTTGGGTCAGTCGATTTTCAGGGGGTGGGGGGGCTCGCCGGAGTTAAGGAAGAACCAGCCGCAGCGGGGAGGGGGGCTCGCCGGAGAGGTACCCCACTATCTATCTTAGGGTTCAGGGTGGGGGCGGTGGTTGCCGGCGGTGGTGGGGCGGTGGTGTGGGGATTGCCGGAGAAAAAGCTCGGCATGGGGGGGGGGCCTAGAGGGATGGCCGGGGCGGCGGCGGACCGGCGGTGGGGAGTGTTTTCGGGGCGGGCGGGGCGGCTGTTTGGCCGGTGGTGGCTGGCGGCTCAGGGGGTGGAGGTTGAGGATGAACTGCAGGCCCTTGATTTCGTATCCAACGGCTGCAAAATCGACTGACCAGAGATGAAAAAGACAGTCGACTGACGTGTAGCCTCACCTCTAGTGCGTTCAGTTTCGACAGTAAAATTCAGTTTCGACAGCAAAATTCAGTTTCGACAGTCAAGTTCAGTTTCGACAGTTAAATTCAGTTTCGACAGTTAAGTTCAGAGATGAGCGGCTGATGTATTTGACATCTAGCACTTTGTGGTTATGTATTTTACGTCATCTATTGGAGATGCTATTAGAATTCCACTCAGGTTAACGTTGTCTCTCTTGTCCTGCTTCAGCCTCGGCGTCATACAACTCACCGGAGCTGCTCCAACGATGAAACCCTCCATCACAGCAGAGCAGTATCGGGCTCCATCTCCAGACGCCTAAGATCTTCTTCCCCTCCTCCGACAGCCAAGTCAGCCGGAGCATCCTCACCGGCCAACCCAATCACGCTGAGATCGACATGGCTTCACCAAAGAGGTTGTACACTTGTTGCATATCTTTTCTACTCTACATGTTATATATATTGTCCACTGAGCACACGGAGTAACGGGAAATATGATTATTTTATCCTACTATATGACAAGCAGTGAGGTACCAGGCAACTTAGCTATCCGTGATGGACTCTCTTGAATGCCATCATTATTTATCTCTGCGTGTTTGAGCTGTGCATTTGTCGATGGCCCTGGGAGTTGAGCTAGTAGGGCAGTGGCCTGGGTCCAAAGTAATAGAAGTAGCACAAAAACATTTTTTTAGTGTAGGCTTTTCCTTGCTCAAGCCTGCCTACTAGAATTGCCAGTGCTTGAAAGGAAAAGTGAATGAAAAACATAGGAATTGGAAAGTTACGTATGGTACTACTTTTCATGAATTTGGTGCAAAGGAATGGAGCAAAGGAAAACTGTAGGATTTGTTCCTTTAGTGTCTCCTTGAAAGAAAAATCATAGGAATTTTAATTTCCACTTGTCCTCCTTTTCAAATTCCTATTCATGAAGCACAAGACTAAGAGATAGTAGCATAATAGCATTATAACCGTACATTTTCTTGTGGTTTGACTTAATCTCACCATGCTTCTTTGCATCCTATGATCTTCCAATTCTTGTGAACCAAACACCCAGATTGGCAGAAATCCTGTGTTTTTAAATTCTCTGTTTTGCACGTGCATTCCTATCCTATTCCTGTCTATTTCCTATCCCTGCATTGTTAGAATCCTCAAATTCAAACAAGCCCTTACACAATTACTTCTGTTACAGATATGTGTCAAAGAAAACCTTGTGTGGTTTGTCCTGCTCCTGCGGTGCTGTGTTCCACCCCAGCTCAGCTGCTCCAACGACGGAAGGGTTCACCACAGCAGGGATCCGCTCTCCAGACTGTCTTTCGCCACCTCAGATCTTCTTCCCCGCTGCCGGCAGCCATGGCAACTGCATTACCATCATCAACTGAGTAGATGACCTTGAGGACTACACGGGTCCGCAAGAGAGGTCGCACTCTTCCGTGTCTGCTTACGTTATGCATCGCTTAACATGATGACATGCTACTTTATCGTCGTGTTCACCTATTAGACTCTGAGTCAGGTCCAAACTTATGCTGAAACTTGAGTTTTTAAATGGTTGTGGGGTACATATCGGGGCAGCAATCAGTACTATCTATCTACTATCTGGTTAATCTCGGGTGTCTACTATGAGTTTCATGTTGGGTGCAAACAAACATTAAAGGAGCCATTATCTGTATTTTTTAACTAAAGCTATTATCTGCCCGCTATCATTGGTTTTGGATCTATCCATAGTTTGCTACCATCACTCTGGATTTGTGCATGCACTCCTTACATAATCTCACTATGTTTTATTCCTATGCATGTCATTTATTGTACACAATGGAACTGAACGTGTAGAGCAAAAGAGACGAGCCTTGCGTGGCAATAAAATTTCATGCAGACGTCGCTCCATGGTGGGCGCAAAGGCAGCCCCCCTCCACCCATTTCGGATCGTAATCAAGAGGAAGATAACTGTTCTGAGGGGGATTCAGAAGCAGAAGACCACTCCTATTTACCCCATGAGGTCTTCGCTCTAACTTGGCATGCTGATGTTGGTAATATCATGCATATGGTGCCTTGCATTGCTTACTGTATACATCAAAGATGTCATCTTCTTAGTTTAGACATGCTTTGTGTCAATTCCATCTGTTTAATTTCTTTATCGTATATGTGAATCATGCAATGCCATCTTGTTTAGCCAGGCATCATATATGTGAATTTTGCAATGCCACCCTGGTTAGCCAGTCATCTTATATGTGAATTATATCATGACATCATTTTTTTATTACGTGTTAAATTTGTCAACAATTTTAGTACATTCAATTACTCTTCCTATGCATCAGCCATTCGGCACGGTCATGGAAAAATCTGGAGTGGAAGCAAGGTCTTCAGAGTAGACAATGCTATCTGACGAAGCACATGTCTTGCTGGTTACAGATAGCTCCTCAGAGGAGGATTCTGAGACAGATGGCCAGTCCTATCCCCCCCGAGGTGCATGCTCTAACTTGGCAGGGTTATGTTGCTCATATCGTGCGTATGGTATCTTGCATTGCTATGTCATTTGCTTAGTTTAGACATGCTTTGTGTGAATGCCACATGTTTAGTGTCTAATTACCATATATGTGAATTATGCAATGCCATCTTGTTGCAAGACATTATATATGTGAATTATGCAATGCTATCTAGTTGCAAGGCATTATATATGTGAATTATGCAATGCCATGCTGTTTAGCCAAGCGTCATATATGTGAATTATATCATGCCGTCCTTTTTTTGTATTTCTCATTGCTTTTGTCGACAATGTTTGTATATTCAACTGCTCTTCCTGTGCATCAGCCATTTGAATTGGTGATGGAGAAATCTGGAGTGAAAACAAGGTCTTCAGAGCAGACAATGCTACCTGCTGAAGCAGATATGTTGCTGGTTACGGATAGCTCTTCAGAGGAGGATTCAGAGGCAGATGACCAGTCCTATTATCCCCCTGAGGTGTATGCTCAAACTTGGCAGGGTTATATTACTCATATCATGCATATGTTGTATTGCAGTGCTTAGTTTTTACATCATATACACGATATTGAATGCCATCTCCTTAGTTGACACATCATATATGCGATTGCCCTCTGCTCACTTCCTTAGTATATAAATCATATATTTGAATTATATCATGCCATGATATTTACATAGACAACATGTATCTGAATTATGGCATGCCAACCCATTTTCTAAAGACATAATATAGTTATATCATCCTGTTCACATAGTCATCATATTTTGAATTATGTCATTCTATCCGTGAATTATATCATGCCATCATGTTTCCATCGACGACATGTTTGTGATTTATGGCATGCCAACCACTTTAATAGACACATCGTACAGTTATATCATGTCATCCTGTTTACATACTCATCATATTTTGAAGTATGTCATTCTATCCTGTTTAGTTAGCCATCATACATGTGAAATTGTGTCATGCTATCCTGTTTAATTAGCCATCATATATGTGAAATTATGTCCTGCTATTCTGTTTGGTTAGACAACATAAATGTGAATTATTTCATGCCCTGTTTTCTTCCCTACTATCCATTGCACCTGTTTATCTTACAATGTCTGTACATTCAATTACTTTTCTTGTTTATCAGCCATTTCAATTGGAGGGGGTGATGGCAGTATCTGTGGGAGTAAAAACACGGTCTTCAGAAAAGATCGTGCTACCTGTCGATGGAGATAGAACCACGGTTGTACTTGCCCAAGAACTAGCCCCACCACACATAACCCAGACTCACGCAGATTGTACCCCTACCCAGTTGGACAGAGAACCAGCTACACCCCTTCTAACCCCAACCCCAGCAGATAGTAACTCAGTTCCCGTTGACACAGCACCGTTTCCACCGCAGAGCACCCAAACACAAGAAGTTAGTAAGGCAACTGCAGTGCCCAAAGCACGAGGACCACCACTCCGGACCCCAAGTCAACGCTTAAAGCAGAAGAAGAATTGTTCTCAGGTCAGGTTCCGTAGCTATGGTTCATACTACTTTGCTCTTGCATCACTGTATTTACTCATACCAACTAATTTTAAATTTGAAGGATGCAATTGAAACTCCAATGGCGCAACAGGTATGTTTTAAACATGTTTCTTTAATGTGTTTGCTATTGTAACTTGCTCTATGTTGATTTCAGTTTCAATTGAATAAACAGTTATGTTCTCATGCCATGCACATTACAAGTGTTGTTATTGCTTTGTTGTTTCCCACACTTATATTCTGTCTATGCTGCTTTGTCTTAAATAGATATGATTCAAACTGTATCTATCTTGATTTGGCAACATAAACTAGAATGATATAGACCATACAGTGACCATACTACATAGATATATGTTTGTTTCATGCTGTTATCCTGTCCACCTTACTACTGAACTGGCTTACCAAAATGAGTTTCATATACTACATTGTAAACCTGTGATGTGTTTGTTTGTTTCTCCTTTAGAACGCGGATAAAATATTGGAGAAGAGTACCCCGTTATGCAATGGTAAAGGATGTAATGCAGATAAGGTTCAAGATAGTGAGACATCCCTGTTGGTCTCCAAGAAAGCTGATAAAAACTATATTGAAGACACTGAGACAACCCCGGAGTCCTGTCTTCATGTAGTGTTCGAGTTACTGGCTACTACTGCTGGCACCAGCTCTTCGAACTCGCTGCCTGAATCAGTTCGGCTTCTTGAGTCTCAACTTCAAGTTGAAAGACATCTATCAGATGTTATGCAACAGGAAGCCGAAGGACTGAGGAGGTCCCTGCAGAATTCAGATGCATACTTTCTGGTGCAATAGCAAGTGCTCGAGGATTTAAGCGCCAAACAAGAGAAAGTTAATAAGCTTGCTAAGCATCTTTCCAGCATTATGGGTACCCAGGATATTGTTTCTTGAGCTCTTCTGAAGTGGTTTCAGTTCTGGACTTGTTTTGCTGCGACGTTTATATGCTGCTTTGTTCCCTATATTTGCACTGGTGGCGAACTTTGATGCCCAGTGGATGTAATATGTGTAATAGCCGTGATAGCCTAGCGTAAGTTGCTTGCTTATTTATTTCCTTATTGTCTTGTTTATTTGTTTTTTCTTGTAGTCAGTGCACTTCTTTTTCCGCGGTTTGCTAGTGGCTGCAATAACCTATTTTTAAAAACTAGGCCACAATAACCATGGGCTACATATTTATTGTAGTTAACATGGGCCTCCAACGGGCCGTAGAAACAATGCGCCTTCTAAGGACCATAGAAACAATGGGCCTTCTGCGGCGTAGAAACAATGGGCCTTATACGGGCCGTAGACACAATGGGCCTTCTACGGGCCGTATCATCAATGGGCCTTCTACGGGCCGTATGATCGGTTGGCCAAACATGGGCCAATAACAGACCACATTATGGCCGTAAATGGGCTAGAGTTGAAATCGTCCGTTCATGGGCCGACCATAACGGGCCGTCGTTAATCGGCCGTATTTGATCATGCTATGAAAACGACCCAACGTATTAACGGGCCGACTGTAACCACGGGCTGAATTTGGCCCACAAGCAGAAAATGACAGTAACGGGCCGTAAGTAAACGAATGCTGGAAATGAGCCCAAGAATAAATGGGCCCTGAGAAGGCCGAAAGATAACACGGGCTGGAAATGGCCCAACGGAATAATGGGCCGTTAATGAGTATAAAGTGATACACTGTTCATTACGGGCCAGTTTCACCACGTGCCATTAATGGGTATAAAGTGATACACTGTTCATTACAGGCCAGTTTTACCACGGGCCGTTAATGGGCCGAGAGTTACTAAGGGCCTCATATGGGCCGAACCTCGTGGTGAGATCCGATCCGTTGTTGCGGCCCGACCTTTCACGGCACTCCACGTTCAGCACCAGTAACCTCTCGCCCGCGCACGCGATGTACACGAAATAGAGGGTTTGAACCTTACGGTCCAGCACGAGAAAACCAATCTCGACGATGGTACTCACGCACAAAACAATTTCCTCGCAGAAATCGCAACACAGAGGTTTTCTAAAGATCCCTCCAAAACTTGATGCGGGTGTCTACCCTGAAAAACACATCATGTCTATTTCATCAAAAAATAACATGACTTTACATTGACCCTACTATGGCTATTTATACTAGTAATATAGCCAACCCCTTTAACTTGACCGACAAACAATAAAACTAGCATACGTAAACACGTTAAACTCTTATCTCTAATTAAATTGCCTTTTACATCTCGGCAGATATGATAATCTAACAACCAGATTAATATTGGAGGTGGACCCCAGCCCTTATCCTTTAATGAAAGCAAATCACGTAGCAGCGTCCAAGTCTTGCTAGATTGAGGGGCCTTCTTTTTACGTGGAAGTGGCAAGAATAGAAACAAATTCCTTTCTCTGATTTTATTGGCCGAGTCAAATAGATCACATATCCCATACTCCCATGTATCTACGTAGGCTCCATTAGCTTTCCAAAAATTGGAGAACGTTGGTGTTTTGGTTTCCTTGTCAAACCTTGCCTGATCAATGTGACATGCATATGTGAAGTTTTGATTTAGCTTTTCCTCTTGCATGTAATAATTCTCCTTTAATACATGCACGTCCAGGGACTTCTCTTCCTTCTCGTTGGCGCAAAGATCAAACAAAACAACGTCTTCTTTTATTGTAACAGAAAATAATTCGTCTAACCCACTGACACGTGTTACTATTTTGTGATCATCAATAACACTAACATTAGTCGCGGCCGTATCAGACGTCATGGGCCATACATGGGCCGGAAGTTAAAACGGGCTGGAATTATATTGGACGGCCCAGATGACGATACTGGGCCTAATTCGGATAGGCCGTAAACGGGCCCTGGGTTAGCGGGCTGTAAATGGGCTATATGCGAACAGGCCGTTAACAGGCTTGCCGTGGGCCGGCCCGCCACCTTTTGACCAAGTCAAACGGGCTGGCCTTTTCACAGGAATGGGCCTCTGTTGGGCTGTGCCACGTGTCGACGTATCATAGGCGCTTTGGGTCCAATGAGTGGATGACATCTGTCCCAACGGTGAGCCGACACGTGTTTCCTCCAGCCAATGATGATTTTACACGTGGAAAATCCCCATTGGTCGGGGCTGTTAACGGGTTATCGGATCCAAAACCGGACCCGATAGCTTAACGGCGTTCCGTTAAGGTGGATACCACGTGTCGGTCACCCTTGACGAAAGCACTTCTGTGACGTGCGATTTATCGTCATGGAAGTGGACACTTCCGTGATGATAATTTTGGTAATGTCCCGGAACACTTCTACGACAGCACATGTATGACTATCTTGATTCTGTCATAAAATTGTCATGGATGTACATGCATGACAGAAAACGTGACCTACTGTGACAAGTACGTATCATCACGGAAGTGTATTTTTTTGTAGTGAACATGCTGAGAAGGCAGAGGCAGCGCTTCAAGAGGTGACCGCTGAGCTCACCGGTTTAAAACACCGCGTGACTCAGATGATTTCAGCTATCTTTGGTGAGCCGTCTTGCCAATCATCACAAATGAAGTATTTATTTTGATCATATAACCCACCCTTTAATCATTCTGCAATATACCCAGGTTCTAGGAGCAACAATCTCAATCAAGATATGCTTGTAAAGCTTAAAGCTGTCTATACACTTGTCGAGTAGCTGTACACCGGGACTCAACGTGCATTAGCCGCCATTTCGCCAACAGGTCAAGCACCAACTATGCTGATAGATGTTTTGAAGAAACTTTCTGTGCTGCCTGTAAGATTTGAGGAGATAAAGCGATCATCTGCAAGAGCCGACGCTGTGACGGCTTTAAGCCGGGCCAAGACATGGATACCAGAGCTTGACCCGTCTGAGGTGGCCACTGGTTACCCAAGCTTGAAAGAAGATGGTACACCTTTTGATCAGAAAGACTTCTCAGCTTGTG
Source organism: Triticum aestivum (assembly GCF_018294505.1). NCBI lineage: Eukaryota > Viridiplantae > Streptophyta > Magnoliopsida > Poales > Poaceae > Triticum > Triticum aestivum. Next base: position 459,363,765 of record NC_057802.1, on the reverse strand, counting down.
TAAAGGAAATTCATCCAATGGTCACTCTGATTGCCAATGATTCGGACCTTTCCAAGTACCATCCGGCTTATAACCAGGAGAACCAAAAGATGCCGACCCCGGCTTACAAAGTGATGGACTAATCCCGCAAATCCGTAAGCACAACTTTGCTCCTGAAGTCGATCCGTCTGAGCTTATAGATGATGAGGCTGAATTTGAAGCTTTATCTGGCATCGATTGGTCATCACCAACTTTTCAGACGGTAGAGGAAGACGAAGAGCCGGCAAAGGACGATGTAGAAGACTCCGAGCAGCAAGGCCAAGAAGATTGAACCGCCGGGCGGTTCTAAACACTTGATCTGTTGAAAAACACTTTGATCTTATTTGGCCCATGGAGGCATGTAATAGGGTAGTAAAACTTTGAGTCTACCACGCCATCATGCGCATTCTGCTTTGCATGAAACTATTGATCCACTGATGCTTATAATATCAGCTTGTTGAGTCTGTTCCTGTATGCAAAACAGATCACAAGTGTCCCACGGTTTACCATAGGACAGGTCATAATGCCCAATGCATAATCACTGGAAACTAAAATAGTTTATAACCAGGATTGGTTCAATTGTAACAAAATATGTCATACTTGTGATATTTGACCACACTGTTGGTGGACCAAGCCAGTGTAAGAAGGGTGATAACCCAAAATTCGAGCACTGGCAACTATCATAGATTGCTGGTTTATGAACAAAACCAGGCCGGGTTAATAAACTCCGGATATTATCGTATCTCATACTAGTGACTTATAGTCAAAAGCCAGGCCGGGTTAATAAACACCGGATATTATCTCATCTCATACTGGCGACTTATAGTCAAAAGTCAGGCCGGGTTAATAAACACCAGTGAATCATAAAGCATTATAAGCCACATCAAATAAACCTCAAAAGATTTGTCGAATAAAAACAAATGAAAAACGAGGCTTTTCATGGGCTGCCAGGCCGAAAATCGAGTGCTTTCACGGGCCACATAACCACTGAGTTAAACCTATATACAAACCTTATAAGATGGACCTCACTTAACCAATCGTCGTTTTAACTCTGACAAGTTCAGGGTCTGCATAAGATTGACTTGTCAAACATTCGGCGGGTCGTTCCAGGAATACCTGGGCGGAGTGGCTTACTTAAAAAGGCAGGATAACCCGGGGTTTTAGGTGAATACACCTGGCTTCCAAGCCTGGCTTTTAAGCCTATTACAAGGGTTATAAAAACTCTTTGTTATTTAGAACAAAAGAGGCCCCAAGCAATATTTTGAGCTGTGCTCAATGGGCGCCTATGTTTGAGTTGTGCTTTTGCAACAGACTCTCTTTGGTCCCTTTTTAACCTGGGTAGCAAGCCCCCAAGTTTTTTTTTCATATATATGGCCTATAAGCCGGATCAACGGGTAATCATAACTTTGCTTTATAAAGCAGAAGCTCCCATGTGACCAAAAACTCTTTATTTAAAGATAAAATGACAGAGGCCCTGCTTTAACAGGAATGCGGGCTTTATTATATTGATCATAATATATACATTGTCAAAATATGTACATCAGAAGAGCAGTGGCTCGGGTGTAGTAAGGCCGAAGATGAGCAATATTCCATGGCCGGTGGGTCTCCTCCTCCGATTTACGTGAGTCTTTGTGCTCTCGAACATTGATAAGGTAGTAGGACCCATTGTTGAGATTCTTGCTGACCACAAAAGGTCCTTCCCAAGGTGGGGATAACTTGTGCATGTCTGTTTGATCCTGGATGAGCCGGAGCACTAAGTCGCCTTCCTGAAAGGTTCTGGTTTTTACCCGGCGGTTGTGGTAACGATGTAGGTCTTGCTGATAAATTGCCGAATGAGCTACCGCGAGATCACGCTCCTCATCCAACAGGTCAAGTGCATCTTGACGTGCCTTTTCATTGTCAGCTTCCACGTAAGCCGCCACCCGGGGTGAATCGTGACGGATGTCACTAGGGAGAACCGCCTCTGCTCCGTAAACCATGAAGAAAGGTGTGTAACCCGTTGACCTGTTGGGGGTTGTATTGATGCTCCACAATACTAAGGGTAACTCCTCTACCCAACAACCTGGCGTTCTCTGCAAAGGAACCATAAGCCGGGGCTTGATACCTCGCAGAATCTCTTGATTTGCTCTCTCAGCTTGACCATTATATTGGGGGTGAGCCACTGACGATACATCAAGCCGAATATGCTCACGTTGACAAAATTCTTTCATAGCACCCTTGGAGAGATTAGTGCCATTGTCTGTTATAATGCTGTGTGGAAATACAAAACGGAAAATCACCTTCTTCATGAATTGAACTGCCGTGGTTGCATCACACTTACTGACCGGCTCTGCCTCGACCCACTTAGTGAACTTATCAACCGCCACCAAGAGGTTGGTCTTCTTATCCTTCGACCTCTTGAAAGGCCCAACCATGTCAAGCCCCCAAGTTGCAAACGGCCAAGTGATTGGGATCATCTTCATCTCCTGAGCCGGAACATGAGCTCGACGTGAAAACTTCTGACAACCGTCACATTTTCTGACCAAGTCCTCAGCATCAGCATGAGCCATCAACCAATAGAAACTGTGACGAAAAGCCTTGGCTAGCAAAGATTTAGAGCCGGCATGATGACCACAATCTCCTTCGTGGATCTCATGCAGAATCTCACAGCCTTCTTCAGGAGAAACGCAACGCTGAAACGCCCCTGTAACACTACAATGGTGCAGCTCCCCATTGACAATTGTCATTGACCTAGACCGTCGGGTTATCTGCCTGGCCAAGGTCTCATCCTCAGGTAACTCACCCGGGTCATGTAAGCCAAATATGGAACTGTCCAATCGGGAATAGCATGAAGAGCTGCCACCAGTTGTGCCTCCGGGTCAGGAATAGCAAGGTCCTCCTCCGTAGGCAACTTGACCGAAGGGTTGACCAGAACATCCAAGAATGTATTCGGTGGCACCGGCTTACGCTGAGAGCCTAGCTGGCTTAGGTTATCAGCCGCCTCATTCTTCCTTCGATCAATATGTTCAACTTGGTAACCTTTGAAATGACCTGCAATGGCATCGACCTCTCGACGATAAGCCGCCATGAGCGGATCCTTGGAATCCCAAGTACCAGAAACCTGTTGGGCCACCAAATCTGAATCGCCAAAGCATCTCACCCGACTTAAATTCATCTCCTTAGCCATCCGAAGAACATGGAGCAGGGCCTCATACTCAGCTGCATTGTTAGTACAAGGGAATATTAACCGGAGGACATAAGAAAATTTATCACCTCGTGGGGAAGTCAAGACAACTCCAGCCCCCGAGCCCTCCAGCTATCTAGATCCATCAAAGTGAATAGTCCAATATGTGTTATCCGGCTTTTCCTCCGGTGCCTGCAACTCTGTCCAATCATTGATGAAATCCACAAGCGCTTGGGACTTGATAGCCGTACGAGGCACATATTTTAACCCGCGAGGTCCAAGCTCAATGGCCCACTTAGCAACCCGGCCAGTTGCTTCCCTATTTTGGATGATATCTCCCAAAGGAGTAGAGCTAACCACAGTGATGGGATGACCCTGAAAATATTGCTTAAGCTTCCGGCTTGCCATGAAAACCCCATACACAAGCTTCTGCCAATGTGGGTATCTTTGCTTGGACTCAATAAGCACCTCACTAATATAGTAAACCGACCATTGAAACCGGATATTCCTTGCCTGCCTCCTTCCTTTCCACCACAATGGCCACACTGACGGCCCGGCTATTAGCAGCCACATATAACAAGAGAGGCTCCTTATCAACAGGGGCAGCAAGCACGGGCGGCTCAACCAATTGTTTCTTCAGATCCTCAAATGCTTGGTTAGCAGCATCACTCAAACAAAATGATCTGTCTTCTTCATCATTTGATAGAGGGGGATAGCCTTCTCTCCCAGCCGGCTTATGAACCGGCTCAGAGCCACAATACGACCCGCTAGGCGCTGAACATCATTAACACACGCCAGCTTAGCCAGTGAGGTAATGGCTTTAATTTTCTCTGGGTTAGCTTCAATGCCTCTGTTAGAAATCAAGAAACCCAAGAGCTTGCCTGTGGGCACACCAAAGACACATTTAGCCGGATTAAGCATCATCTTGTAAACCCGGAGATTGTCAAACATCTCCTTCAAATCATCAATCAGGGTCTCCTTCTTTCTTGACTTCACCACAATGTCATCGACATACGCATGAACATTGCGCCCAATTTGATTGTGAAGGCAATTTTGCACACACCGCTGATAAGTCGCCTGGGCACTCTTGAGCCCAAAAGGCATAGACACATAGCAGAAGGCTCCAAACGGAGTAATGAAAGCTGTCTTCTCCTGGTCCTTAACTGCCATCTTGATCTGATGATAACCATAATAAGCATCCAAAAAACTCAGACGCTCACAACCCGCCGTAGCATCAATGATTTGATCAATATGAGGGAGAGCAAACAGATCAGCCGGACAAGCCTTGTTCAAGTCCGTGTAATCCACACACATCCGCCAACTGCCGTTCTTCTTGAGTACCAGCATCGGGTTAGCCAACCATTCAGGATGGAAAACTTCGACGATAAACCCGGCTGCCAAGAGCCGGGCCACTTCCTCTCCAATGGCCTTCCGCCTCTCCTCATTAAATCGGCGAAGAAACTGCTTGACCGGCTTAAATTTTGGATCAATATTAAGAGTGTGCTCAGCGAGTTCCCTCGGTACACCCGGCATGTCTGAAGGCTTCCATGCAAAGATGTCCAAGTTCTCACGGATGAACTCAATGAGCGCGCTTTCCTATTTCGGATCCAGATTGGCACTGATACTGAACTGCTTCAATGAGTCGCCAGGAACGAAATCAACCATTTTAGTGTCATCTGCCGACTTAAATTTGAGTGAAGGATCCTGCTTTGTAGTTGGCTTCTTCAAAGATGTCATGTCCGTCGGGTCAACATTATCTTTATAAAACTTCAACTCCTCAGCTGCACAAACAGATTCAGCATAAGCAGCATCACCTTCCTCACACTCCAAGGCTATCTTCCGGTTTCCATGCACCGTGATGGTTCCCTTGTAACCCGGCATCTTGAGCTGCAGGTGCATGATGTCTACTACGCAACCTTCTTCTTGTAGACGTTGTTGGGCCTCCAAGTGCAGAGGTTTGTAGGATAGTAGCAAGTTTCCCTCAAGTGATGACCTAAGGTTTATCAATCCGTGGGAGGCGTAGGATGAAGATGGTCTCTCTCAAGCAACCCTGCAACCAAATAACAAAGAGTCTCTTGTGTCCCCAACACACCCAATACAATGGTAAATTGTATAGGTGCACTAGTTCGGCGAAGAGATGGTGATACAAGTGCAATATGGATGGTAGATATAGGTTTTTGTAATCTGAAAATATAAAAACAGCAAGGTAACAAGTGGTAAAAGTGAGCGTAAATGATATTGCAATGGTAGGAAACAAGGCCTAGGGTTCATACTTTCACTAGTGCAAGTTCTCTCAACAATAATAACATAATTGGATCATATAAATATCCCTCAACATGGAACAAAGAGTCACTCCAAAGACACTAATAGCGGAGAACAAACGAAGAGATTATGGTAGGGTACGAAACCACCTCAAAGTTATTCTTTCCAATCAATCCGTTGGGCTATTCCTATAAGTGTCACAAACAGCCCTAGAGTTCGTACTAGAATAACACCTTAAGACACAAATCAACCAAAACCCTAATGTCACCTAGATACTCCAATGTCACCTCAAGTATCCGTGGGTATGATTATACGATATGCATCACACAATCTCAGATTCATCTATTCAACCAACACAAAGTACTTCAAAGAGTGCCCCAAAGTTTATACCGGAGAATCAAGACGAAAATGTGTGCCAACCCCTATGCATAGGTTCATGGGCGGAACCCGCAAGTTGATCACCAAAACATACATCAAGTGAATCACGTGATATCCCATTGTCACCACAGATACGCACGGCATGACATACATCAAGTGTTCTCAAATCATTAAAGACTCAATCCGATAAGATAACTTCAAAGGGAAAACTCAATCCATTACAAGAGAGTAGAGGGGGAGAAGAAACATAACATCCAACTATAATAGCAAAGCTCGCGATACATCAAGATCATGCCAAATCAAGAACATGAGAGAGAGAGATCAAACACATAGCTACTGGTACATACCCTCAGCCCCGAGGGTGAACTACTCCCTCCTCGTCATGGAGAGCGCCGGGATGCTGAAGATGGCCACCGGTGAGGGATCCCCCCTCCGGCAGGGTGCCGGAACAGGGTCCCAATTGGTTTTTGGTGGCTACAGAGGCTTGCGGCGGCGGAACTCCCGATCTATTCTGTTCCCCGATCATTTTAGGGTATATGGATATATATAGGTGAAAGAAGTACATCAGGGGAGCCACGAGGGGCCCACGAGGGTGGAGGGCGTCCCAGAGGGGGTGGGCGTGCCCCCTACCTCGTGCCTGCCTTGTTGCTTTCTTGACGTGGACTCCAAGTCTCCCGGGTTGCTTTCCTTCCAAAAATAACTTCTCCAGAAGGTTTCATTCCGTTTCGACTCCGTTTGATATTCCTTTTCTTCGAAACACTGAAACAAGGGAAAAAACAGGAATTGGCACTGGGCTCTGGGTCAATAGGTTAGTCCCAAAAATAATATAAAAGTGCATAGTAAAGCCCATAAAACATCCAAGATGGATAATATAATAGCATGGAACAATCAAAAATTATAGATACGTTGGAGACGTATCAGCATTCCCAAGCTTAATTCCTGCTCGTCCTCGAGTAGGTAAATGATAAAAGAAAGAATTTTTGATGTGGAATGCTACTTGGCATAATTTCAATGTAATTCTTCTTAATTGTGGTATGAATATTCAGATCCGAATAGATTCAAGATAAAAGTTCATATTGACATAAAAGTAATAATACTTCAAGCATACAAACTAAGCAATTATGTCCTCTCAAAATAACATGGCCAAAGAAAGTTCATCCCTACAAAATCATATAGTTTAGTCATGCTCCATTTTCGTCACACAAGAATGCTCTCATCATGCACAACCCCGATGACAAGCCAAGCAATTGTTTCATACTTTAGTAATCTCAAGCTTTATAAACCTTCACGCAATACATGAGCGCGAGCCATGGACATAGCACTATGGGTGGAATAGAATATGATGATGGGGGTTATGTGGAGAAGACAAAAAAGGAGAAAGTCTCACATCAACGAGGCTAATCAATGAGCTATGGAGATGCCCATCGATTGATGTTAATGCAAGGAGTAGGGATTGCCATGCAACGGATGCACTAGAGCTATAAGTATATGAAAGCTCAACAAAAAGAAACTAAGTGGGTGTGCATCCAAATTGCTTGCTCACGAAGACCTAGGGCACTTGAGGAGGCCCATTGTTGGAATATACAAGCCAAGTTCTATAATGAAAAATTCCCACTAGTATATGAAAGTGACAAAATAAGAGACTCTCTATCATGAAGATTATGGTGCTACTTTGAAGCACAAGTGTGGTAAAAGGATAGTAACATTGTCCCTTCTCTCTTTTTCTCTCATTTTTTGGGCCTTCTCTTTTTTATGGCCTTTATCTCTTTTTTTATTCCTCACTTGGGACAATGCTCTAGAAAATGATGATCATCACACTTCTATTTATTTACAACTCAATGATTACAACTCGATACTAGAACAAAGTATGACTCTATATGAATGCCTCCGGCGGTGTACCAGGATATGCAATGAACCAAGAGTGACATGTATGAAAGAATTATGAATGGTGGCTTTGCCACAAATACTATGTCAACTACATGATCATGCAAAGCAATATGACAATGATGAATGTGTCATGATAAACGGGATGGTGGAAAGTTGCATGGCAATATATCTCGGAATGGCTATGGGAATGCCATAATAGGTAGGTATGGTGGCTGTTTTGAGGAAGATATAAGGAGGTTTATGTGTGAAAGAGCGTATCATATCACGGGGTTTGGATGCACCGACGAAGTTTGCACCAACTCTCAATGTGAGAAAGGGCAATGCACAGTACCGAAGAGGCTAGCAATGATGGAAGGGTAAGAGTGTGTATAATCCATGGACTCAACATTAGTCATAAAGAACTCACATACTTATTACAAAAATCTACAAGTCATCCAAAACCAAGCACTACGCGCATGCTCCTAGGGGGATAGATTGGTAGGATAAGACCATCGCTCGTCCCCGACCGCCACTCATAAGGAGGACAATCAAAGAACACCTCATGTTTCAAATTTGTTACATAACGTTTACCATACGTGCATGCTATGGGACTTGCAAACTTCAACACAAGTATTTCTCAAATTCACAACTACTCAACTAGCACAACTTTAAATATCACTACCTCCATATCTCAAAACAATCATCAAGCAGTAAACTTCTCTTAGTATTCAACACACTCATAAGAAAGTTTTTACTAGTCTTGAATACCTAGCATATTAGGATTAAGCAAATTACCATGATATTTAAGACTCTCAAAATAATATAAGTGAAGCATGAGAGTTCATCTATTTCTTCAAAATAAAACCACCATTGTGCTCTAAAAGATATAAGTGAAGCACTAGAGCAAACGACAAACTACTCCGAAAGATATAAATGAAGATCAATGAGTAGTCGGATAATTATGCAAATATGTGAAGACTCTCCCATTTAATAATTTCAGATCTTAGTATTTTATTCAAACAGCAAGCAAAGCTAAAGAAAATAAAATGACGCTCCAAGCAAAACACATATCATGTGGTGAATAGAAATATAGCTCCAAGTAAAGTTACCGATGAACGAAGACGAAAGAGGGGATGCCATCCGGGGCATCCCCATGCTTAGACGCTTGGTTATCCTTGAATATTAACTTGGGGTGCCTTGGGCATCCCCAAGCTTAGGCTCTTGCCACTCCTTGTTCCGTAGTCCATCGAATCTTTACTCAAAACTTGAAAACTTCACAACACAAAACTTAACAGAAAACTCGTAAGCTCCGTTAGTATAAGAAAATAAATCACCACTTCAAGGTACAGTAATGAACTCATTCTTTATTTATATTGGTGTTAAACCTACTGTATTCCAACTTCTCTATGATTTATAAACTATTTTACTAGCCATAGAGTCATCAAAATAAGCAAGTAACACACGAAAAACAGAATCTGTCAAAAACAGAACAGTCTGTAGTAATCTGTATCAAACGTATACTTCTGGAATTCAAACAATTCTAAAATAAATTGGTGGACCTGAGGAATTTTCCTAGTAATCATCTGCAAAAAGAATCAATTAAATAGCACTCTCCTGTAAAAAGTTGAAGCTAATCTCGTGAGCGCTAAAGTTTCCTTTTTTACAGCATGATCATAAAGACTTCACCTAAGTCTTCCCAAAGGTTCTACTTGGCACAAACACTAATTAAAACACAAAACCACATCTAAACAGAAGCTAGATGGATTATTTATTCCTAAACAGAACCAAAAAGCAAGAAACTAAAATAAAATTGGGTTGCCTCCCAACAAGCGCTATCGTTTAACGCCCCTAGCTAGGCATGATGATTTCAATGATGCTCACATAAAAGATAAGAATTGAAACATAAAGAGAGCATCATGAAGAATATGACTAGCACATTTAAGTCTAACCCACTTCCTATGCATAGGTATTTTGTGAGCAAACAACTTATGGGAATAATAATCAACTAGCATAGGAAGGCAAAACAAGCATAACTTTAAAACTTTAAGCACATAGAGAGGAAACTTGATATTATTGCAATTCCTACAAGCATATATTCCTCCCTCATAATAATTTTCAGTAGCATCATGAATGAATTCAACAATATAACCATCACATAAAGCATTCTTTTCAAGATCTACATGCATATAATTTTTATTACTCTCCACATAAGCAAATTTCTTCTCATGGATAGTAGTGGGAGCAAACTCAACAAAATAACTATCATGTGAAGCATAATCCAATTGAAAATTAAAATCATGATGACAAGTTTCATGGTTATGTTTATTCTTTATAGCATACGTGTCATCACAATAATCATCATAAATAGGAGGCATGCTTTCATTACAATAAATTTGCTCATAAAAACTTGGGGGACTAAACATATCATCTTCATCAAACATAGCATCCCCAAGCCTGTGGCTTTGCATATCATTAGCATCATAGGTATTCAAAGAATTCATACTAACAACATTGCAATCATGCTCATCGTTCAAAGATTTAGTGCCAAACATTTTAATGCATTCTTCCTCTAGCAATTGAGCACAATTATCAGAATCCTTATTTTCACGGAAGACATTAAAAAGATGAAGCATATGAGGCACCCTTAATTCCATTTTTTTGTAGTTTTCTTTTATAAACTAAACTAGTGATAAAACAAGAAACAAAAAGATTTGATTGCAAGATCTAAAGATATACCTCCAAGCACTCACCTCCCCGGCAACGGCGCCAGAAAAGAGCTTGATGTCTACAACGCAACCTTCTTCTTATAGACGTTGTTGGGCCTCCAAGTGCAGAGGTTTGTAGGACAGTAGCAAGTTTCCCTCAAGTGGATGACCTAAGGTTTATCAATCCGTGGGAGGCATAGGATGAAGATGGTCTCTCTCAAGCAACCCTGCAACCAAATAACAAAGAGTCTCTTGTGTCCCCAACACACCCAATACAATGGTAAATTGTATAGGTGCACTAGTTTGGCGAAGAGATTGTGATACAAGTGCAATATGGATGGTAGATATAGGTTTTTGTAATTTGAAAATATAAAATAGCAAGGTAACAAGTGGTAAAAGTGAGCGTAAATGATATTGCAATGGTAGGAAACAAGGCCTAGGGTTCATACTTTCACTAGTGCAAGTTCTCTCAACAATAATAACATAATTGGATCATATAACTATCCCTCAACATGCAACAAAGAGTCACTCCAAAGACACTAATAGCGGAGAACAAACGAAGAGATTATGGTAGGGTACAAAACCACCTCAAAGTTATTCTTTCCAATCAATCCGTTGGGCTATTCCTATAAGTGTCACAAACAGCCCTAGAGTTCGTACTAGAATAACACCTTAAGACACAAATCAAGCAAAACCCTAATGTCACCTAGATACTCCAATGTCACCTCAAGTATCCGTGGGTATGATTATACGATATGCATCACATAATCTCAGATTCATCTATTCAACCAACACAAAGTACTTCAAAGAGTGCCCCAAAGTTTATACCGGAGAATCAAGACGAAAACGTGTGCCAACCCCTATGCATAGGTTCATGGGCGGAACCCGCAAGTTGATCACCAAAACATACATCAAGTGAATCACGTGATATCCCATTGTCACCACAGATACGCACGACAAGACATACATCAAGTGTTCTCAAATCATTAAAGACTCAATCCGATAAGATAACTTCAAAGGGAAAACTCAATCCATTACAAGAGAGTAGAGGGGGAGAAGAAACATAAGATCCATGTCACGCCCAAGATGCGACCCTATCCTAAAGGAACACGAAGGTCCCACCAAGGATAGAAGCGCATCTTGAAGACGCTTTTGCAAGGTGGATATCATTACATCAACATTACATAATATTTGGGGATACATACAAGGCATACAAATGCCGCAAGGATACATCAATACATCATACATAAGTTCAACATCCGACTACGGATGAAACATAAACAGAGACTCAAATGACATCCACCCTGCTAGCCCAGGCTGCCGACCTGGAACCTATCCCCTGATCGAAGAAGACGCAGAAGAAGAACTCCAGAAAAACAAGTAAACATCGCTCTCGCGTCATGATCATCGCAAAACCTGTACCTGCAACTGTTCTTGTAGTAATCTGTGAGCCACGAGGACTCAGCAATCCCATTACCATGGGTATCAAGACTAGCAAAGCTTAAAAGGGAAAGGAATGGATAAGGAGGTGGGGGTTGCAGCAGCGACTAAGCATGTATGGTGGCTAACTTACGCAAGTGAGAGCGAGAAGAGAAGCAAAGGAACGGTCGTGAAACTAGCAATGATCAAGAAGTGATCCTGAACTCCTACTTACGTCAAACATAACCCAGAAACCGTGTTCACTTCCCGGACTCCGCCGAGAAGAGACCATCACGGCTACACACGCGGTTGATGCGTTTTAATTAAGGTCAAGTGTCAAGTTCTCTACAACCGGATATTAACAAATTCCCATCTGCCACATAACCGCGGGCACGGCTTTCGAAAGATAATACCCTGCAGGGGTGTCCCACTTAGCCCATTATAAGCTCTCACGGTCAACGAAGGATATTCCTTCTCCCGGGAAGACCCGATCAGTCTCGGAATCCCGGTTACAAGACATTTCGATAATGGCAAAACAAAACCAGCAAAGCCGCCCGGATGTGCCGACAAATCCCGATAGGAGCTGCACATATCTCGTTCTCAGGGCACACCGGATGAGCCAGACGTCGGGTTGGCATAGACCCTAGTTGCCCAGGGGGCGCCGGACATCGCTCGGTTTGGACCAGCACTTGGAGAAGCACTGGCCCTGGGGGGGGGGGTAAAATAAGATGACCCTCGAGAGAGCGACTCCCTAGGGAAAAGAAATAGGCTAGGCAAATGGTAAAACCAAGGTTGGGCCTTGCTGGAAGAGTTTTATTCAAGGCGAACTGTCAAGGGGGTCCCATAAATCACCCAACCGCGTGAGGGACGCAAAATCAAGGAACATAACACCGGTATGACGGAAACTAGGGCGGCAAGAGTGGAACAAAACACCAGGCATAAGGCCGAGCCTTCCACCCTTTACCAAAATATAGATGCATTAATAATATAAGAGATATTGTGATATCCCAACATGAACATAATCCAACATGGAGCAATCTTCATCTTCACCTGCAGCTAGCAACGCTATAAGAGGGGCTGAGCAAAAGCGGTAACATAGCCAAACAACGGTTTGCTAGGAAGGGTGACAAAGGTTAGAGGTTCATGGCAAAATGGGAGGCTTGAGGAACAAGTGAAAAGGTAGCACAGCAAAGCGATAGAATGAAGCAACTAGCATAGCAATGATAGTAATGAGATCCAAGGTGACGGTCATCTTGCCTGAAATCCCGCTAGGAAGAAGAACAAATCCATGAAGAAGATGAAGCCACGAAGACGAACGAATCCTCACGATCGCAACGACACGGGAACTATCGAGAAGAAGCACACAACAAGGTAAACACACCACACATGAACAAGGCATGATGCTCAATCAAGAATGATGCATGACAAGGCAATATGAGGCTACACACGGCAAGAAATGATGCATACAAGAACAACACATCAAGGCAAGTTTAAATGAGGCCGGAAACACCACATAACAATTCCGGTAAGTCCTCATATGCAAATTTCGAAATTGGTCCAGAACTGAACAAGCATTAAGTTGAAGTTTTTAAACAGCAAGTTAAAGAGCACCATGATGATCTACATGAAATTGTAGTCAAGTTACATATAAAGTTCATTAGATTCGGAGCTACGGCCTAGAAGATATGAGCAAGACAAGATAAACATGGCATTGATGCAAAAAACATACAAACATCAAGCAAACACCTCAAAACAATGATGCAACATGATAATATGAAACTACATGCAAAACTAAGCAAGTTTCATATAGAGCATGCTCAAAACGGAGCAACGGTGCAACACATACACTCCAACAAGTCATGGCAACAATCTGTCCAAAACAGCAACTATGCAGCTAGCAAGCATCAAAACAATATGCTACAGCAACTCAACTTGAAAACAAAAGGCATGGACATGATGTATAAGTAAAGCACAACAAAACTTGAACAATGAGCTATCTCCAGAATTCAACAGAACATGCTCAAAAGGACATGGCAAGATGGCAAATAATAACAGGTTCACAGACTTAGTGAAATTACTGGACATGGCAGAAATAGCATTAGGTTGCAATGCTCAGAGCACGAAATCAACATGCTACAGGAACTTAACATGGCAAAACAAAGCATGGCATGAATCTACTCAAAGCATATGACAAAAGTCCCTTACTGACCATAAGCCAAAAAGGACCAGAAGATATGATGGCAAGCATGTAAACATAGCAAGTTTCGTTATCAGGTTTCAGACTTGGCAGAAAACAGAGCATGGCAGAAATAATAATATGAAGGCCTCTTTGTGAGCTTGATGCACTCACTACAGAGCAATGCATGACAAACCAAGCACACCTACAGCAAGATGGCATATTTATGAAGCTAACCATGGCAAGAGTATAAGCATAGCATGAATGGATCAACTACAATAAGCTTGGCAAAAATGAATAACATGTTAAGAATCTGCCAGAAATATTTTATAGCAAAAGTAGAGCAAGATTGATTCATGCTATGGCATTCCATAATTGCAAACAAGGGTACGAATGGATCAATTACCACAATATCTACAAAACATCCTTAATGAACGTCTCCAAAATATGCATAGATCTCACTGTAGCATCAAGTTTACATGGCAACAAAATAACAGCAGACAAAGACTCGGAGAAATTACCAAGTCCCTGAAATCAGAAACATTACGGGACCTACTTTGCATGCTTGTGCTAGTCACCACAGAGATCACAAAAATACATGGCATACACCACTGGAAAGATGGCATGACATACAACAAAACACATGTAGAGCTCATACTCATAAGATGCACAGATTAAATGATACAAAAATGGCAAATCTCCAATTTCTGATAAGAACCAGCAGATAACATCAACTAGCCCTCTTGCAATAGAGATTTGGGCATCAAGATGGACTCAAATGAATATGGTGCAATGGAACAAAATGTAGCACATCACGAGACGAACAATTCGACATATTACATGCGCGAAACGGAGCTACATGTATGAAGTTATGATGCAGAGAACATGGGCACATATTATGAAAATTCTGAGACTTGGGAATAATTTCGGGGTCAACCTCGGGCACTGTAGATCTGGATCGGGGGTGCTGTTCGAGCACAGCTCGGGCTCGCCGGGGACTTGCCGGAGGAGAGGGAGAGGGCGAGGTGGAGGAGGAGGGGAACGCCGGTGGCGGCGGGCGGCGCGCCGGCGACCGGACGGCGGGGCGCGGGTGGAGGCAGAGGGAGGAACTGCGGCGGCGGGGCTCTCGGCGGAGCACGGGGCGGCGGCCATGGCGGCGTGAGGAGGCGCGGGCACACCGGCGGCGGGGCGAGCGGCGCACGCCGGCGGCGGCGGCCATGGCGCGGGGCGGCGAGGTCGCGCACGGAGGCGGCGGGGTCCGGCGCGGCGGCGGCGAGCGGCGAGGCGACGGCGATGGCCGGCGGGCTCGGGCGGCGAGGCGCGGGCGAGCGGGCGCGGGGTCGGGCCCGCGCGGGCCCCGGACGGGCTCCGCGGGCCGCGGCGGCGGTGGGACGGTGGCGGGTGACGTGGCGCGACGCCATTGGCCGGGAGCGGCGGCGCGACTGCGTCCGGTCCGGGACGGACATGTCCGGCGCGGTGGGGAAGGAAAATTAGGGTTTGGACTATGATTTTGGACGGGGGAGGTGTTTAAATAGGTAGAGGGAGCTAGGAGAGTCCAAACGAGGAGCGGTTTTCTCCCACGCGATCATGATCGAACGACCTAGAGCCTGGCGGAGACTTAGAGGGGTTTTGGGGCTATTTGAAAGGGGTTTTGCTGCAACACCCAAACGGACTTTGCGGTTACCCGGTTAACCGTAGGAGTACCAAACGACCTCCAAATGGAACGAAACTTGACCGGTGGTCTCCGGGTGGTTTACTAGGGCCACTTGACAAGTCTCGGTCCATTTCGAGAAAGTTTGACACCCGCACACGAAAGAAAACAAGAGGGGTGCACCGGAGGAGATAGGAGCGCCGGATAGCAAAACGGACAACGGGGAAAATGCTCGGATGCAAGAGACGAACACGTATGCAAATGCAATGCACATGATATGAAATGCAGATGATGACATGGCAAAATGCAACACGCAAGCAAATGACATGGTAACGACAGCGAATAACTGGCAGACACCTGGCGCATCGGATCCGGGGCGTTACAATCCAACTATAATAGCAAAGCTCGCGATACATCAAGATCGTGCCAAATCAAGAACACGAGAGAGAGAGAGATCAAACACATAGCTACTGGTACATACCCTCAGCCCCGAGGGTGAACTACTCCCTCCTCGTCATGGAGAGCGCTGGGATGATGAAGATGGCCACTGGTAAGGGATCCCCCCTCCGGCAGGGTGCCGGAACAGGGTCCCGATTGGTTTTTGGTGGCTACAGAGGCTTGCGGCGCCGGAACTCCCGATCTATTCTGTTCCCGGATCGTTTTAGGGTATATGGATATATATATAGGTGAAAGAAGTACGTCAGGGGAGCCACGAGGGGCCCACGAGGGTGGAGGGCGCGCCCAGAGGGGGTGGGCGCGCCCCCCTGCCTCGTGCCTCCATCGTTGCTTTCTTGACGTGGACTCCAAGTCTCCCGGGTTGCTTTCCTTCCAAAAATAACTTCTCCAGAAGGTTTCATCCCGTTTCGACTCCGTTTGATATTCCTTTTCTTCGAAACACTGAAACAAGGGAAAAACAGGAACTGGCACTAGGCTCTGGGTCAATAGGTTAGTCCCAAAAGTAATATAAAAGTGCATAGTAAAGCCCATAAAACATCCAAGATGGATAATATAATAGCATGGAACAATAAAAAATTATAGATACATTGGAGACGTATTAGTACACATAACAAGGCCGCGCCATGAACTTGGCGTAAGCCGGCCGTCCAAACAGAGCGTGATATGGGCTGTGGATCTTGACTACTTCAAAGGTCAGTGTCTCTGATCTAGAGTCATGATCATCTCCAAAAGCAACTTCCAGAGCTATCTTACCAACCGGGTAAGCCGACTTACCGGGCACAACGCCATGGAAAACCGTGTTTAACGGCTTAAGATCTTATCAGTCAACCCCATGTGGCGGAAAGTTTCATAATAAAGGATATTGATGCTGCTCCCTCCGTCCATGAGTACCTTGGTGAACTTATATCCTCCGACTCGAGGTGCGACCACCAAAGCCAAGTGACCCGGATTATCAACCCGGGGCGGGTGATCTTCCCGACTCCACACAATGGGCTGCTCAGACCAGCGTAAGTAATGGGGAACCGCCGGCTCAACAGCATTGACAGCCCTCTTATGATGCTTCTGGTCATGCTTACATAAGCTAGTGGTGAAGACGTGATACTGTCCACTATTCAACTGCTTCGGGTTGCTCTGATAACCAGACTGTTGCTGCTGTTGACTTCCCTGATTACTCTGCTGATTGTAACCACCCTGGTTGCCGTGATTGCCTCGATTTCCTTGGAATCTAGAGTTAGAGCCGCCGCTGCCGTAACCCGATCCATGAGAGCCGGATCCTGAGCTGCCACCCGGCCCATGATTGTCTTGAAAAATATCGAAATTTTTGTACTCCTTCATAATGAAGCAATCCTTCCAGAGGTGGCCAGATGGTCTTTCTCGCATACCATGCCTTGGGCAGGGCTGATTCAGCAGCTGCTCAAGATTAACGCCTGACCCTCCAGTCCGTGGGGGCGGTTTACCCTTACGACGCTGGCCATTATTCTGCGTATTGGTGTTAGCCACAAAGTCCAAGCTATTATTAGCCTTGCACTTACCGTTGCCTCCCTGATTCGCCGGGTTATGCTGCTGTCCTCTGGTGGTGCTGCTCTTCTTTCCCTTTCCTGGCTTTTCATCATCAGACTCGGGGTCCTTGGTACCATCAGAGTCAGCATACTTAACCAGAGCCACCATGAGTGTCCCCATGTCATTGCAGTGACGTTTGAGCCGTCCCAACTTCTGCTTTAGGGGTATGAACCGACAATTGTTTTCCAACATTAAGACTGCTGAATCGGCATTGATGCGATCCAACGAGTGCAGGATTGTTGAAACCCGGTGCACCCAATGGGTTGTCAACTTACCCTCTTCTTGGACACAAGAGGCTAAATCCACAATTGACATGGGCTGCTTGCACGTATCCTTAAAATTCTGGATAAACCGGGCTTTTAACTCGGCCCATGATCCAATGGAGTTGGCTGGCAACCCCTTCAACCAAGTACGAGCCGTCCCTTCCAGCATCATGGTGAAGTATTTAGCACATGCAGCATCATCAACATCCAGCAGTACCATCGCCATCTCATAACTCTCAACCCATGCTTCAGGGGGTAAGGTGGCAGTGTAGTTGGGCACCTTACGGGGACCTTTGAAATCCTTAGGCAACCGTATGTTATGTATAGCTGGAGCCAAACACGGCACACCCAAAGTTCTGAAAGTCACACCTGTCTCCACCGAGTTTGTCGGACGAACCGGGGAATGCTGATGAGCCGTATACTGAGCCGCCAGCTCGGCCTCCCGATGCGCTCTTCCTTGATCCACGACGTTCTGGGCATTAACCCCACCACCCGCTGGGTTATGTCCGCGGGGCGGGTTACGGTTCCGTCCACTGCTTGACACGGCCGGTTCCTCAATATGCCTGCTATAACTCCGGCTTGGGCGAGGAGTTGAATGAATCCTGTCATGACTGTAAGAATAAGCCTGCTGCTGCACTAATGCTGTCTGAAGCAGCTCTCTAGCCCTTCCGTTTCAACCGCCGTTGGAGACTTGCCCTCAACTAGGAGAGCCGCCAATAGTGATGCTGCAGCGATCATGTTATCCAAGGGGTTAGAATAATGACCCGGTGGCGTCGGTACGTGCTGCGGCGGGATATTGTTCTGACGAGGCGGGTCCGTCGTGCGCGGCTGAACCGGCGCCCCCGTCCCAGGCGTTTCCACCTGGTTTATAACTGGTTGGTTACTGGTCCCCGCTCCGGGCGTGTTAAAGAGATTTCTCGCCTCGTAAACCGGAGGCAGGCGAGTCTGATGCCTTCTCCTCATGACGTCGTTTGAAGCGTTCTGGTCCAGCATGAGCCGGAAGGACTCTGACTAAATCCGTTGTGCTTGAGCATCCAACTCGGCCCGCACCACGGCCATCCTCACGTCCTCAGCTGCCAGGTCTTCCTTGGCTTGTGCTATCTGATCTCTCAACTTTGCGACTTCCGCATTATGCTGATCTCGGTATGCCGGGTTAACCTCCGCTGTCATCAGCATTGCAAAAGCGTCAAGTAAACCGGACAAGACTTGAGCCGGTGGGCGCGCAGGACCTCTTGCCCCGGCCGCCGTCGCTGCTGCTGACCCAGAAACCAACGCCGCCACAGTCAAGGAATTCTGCACCGGCTGTGTACCGGCCATGAAGATTGCGACCCGGTTCGGCGGCTCGCAGGGATCCGGAATACTGTCACCATCGGAATAGCCCCCAAGCCGGCCGTCCTGCAGTTGGTATAACGACTCGATTTCTCTAGTGGATGACTCGCCATCAGAGTAGACGACTGTCTCATCGCCAGATACCGATCTATCCTCAGATTCCGCTCCATGGATGAACCCCACGAAGGTATGCTTCATGGCGGGCTAAGCTCGGGCGGGTCTTGAACGCTGAGCCGTCTCGATGATGTCGGTGCAGATGTCCGGCTCAGGGCCCGGCTCGCCGATCTTGCCGATGAAAACGTGAATTCCGCCAAAGGGGACCCGGTACCCGTACTCAATTGAGCCGGCCTCGGGGCCCCAGCCTGCGTCATCAATGTAGAGCTTGCCGCGACGACTCTTGGTCATCCGGCCCACGGCGTATCCCTTGATCCCTTCGAAGTTGCCCTCTAAGAACTTGAAACCATCGTGTGATAGCCCCACGGTGGGCGCCAACTGTCGTGGAGTTGTCACGGCAGATGTTCTATTGTAAGGACTTAGTCGTGGAGCCATCACAACGAGATTAGCTTAAAGGGGTTAATCAGGACAAAGGACACGAGGAGTTTTATACTGGTTCGGCCCCTTGCAGTGAAGGTAAAGGCCTAATCCAGTTTGAGGTGGTATTGCTAGGGTTTTGATGACCAGGGAGTGAATACGCTTAGCCTGGCTCTCGATCTGTTATTTCTTGCCCTAAGCCGCTGCCGGGTCGTCCCCTTATATACACGGGTTGACGCCCTGCGGCGTACAGAGTCCCGGCCGGCTCATACAACGTGTCCGGCTCGGTGACTTACTTTACATGCCTTACAATACAAGTCTACATATACATGGCGGTTTATATTCATGGGCCTTGAGCCGCCTTCGGGTTTGGGCCCTCTACTAAGCCTATCTATTGAACCGCCATTGTTATTATACTCTTGGGCTTCATTGAGATGAACCGCCATAGGGATGACCCGGCCCCTTCTGGGCGGGTCATACCCGATAGTCATATCCCCAACAGGAACCAAAGATAATATCATGAACATATAGTTGGCACACAAACAACTCCCCTTTGACCTTCTTAGTAAAAAGAGTGGGGTCGATTTTCCCAAGTTCAAAACCGCGATCTTGGAACAACTCGGTAAGGTGGTCATACCACGCACGTGGGGCTTGCTTAAGGCCATAGAGTGCCTTATCGAGTTGGTACACATGATTGGGAAAATAGGGATCCTCGAACCCGGGGGGTTGCTTGACATACACCAACTCATTAATAGGACCATTAAGAAAAGCACTCTTCACATCCATTTGTTGCAACTTAAAGTTATGATGAGAAGCATAAGCAATCAACAAACGAATGGATTCAAGGCGAGCAACGGGGGCAAAGGTTTCACCGTAGTCGATACCCTCGACGTGGGAGTAGCCTTGTGCTAGCAAGCGAGCCTTGTTGTGAACGATAATTCCATGAGCATCTTGCTTGTTCTTGAATATCCACTTGGTTCCAATGACATTATGGTTCCCCATTGGCCTTGGCACCAATCTCCACACCTTGTTAGGCTCGAAGTTGTTGAGTTCTTCATGCATGGAATTAAGCCAATCCGGATCCTCGAGCGCCTCATAGACCTTTTGGGGTTCAACACAAGAGACAAACGCGTGATGTTCACAATAGTTTGCTAATTGTCTACGAGTGCTTACCCCTTTCTTAAGCTTCCAAGAACATTTGTCATGAGATGATCTTTGGTGGATAGCTTGGATGCAATCTTAGCGGCATGACGCTCCAATTCCTCCTCAGAAGTGAGTTGAGGAGAGGAAACTTGATCATCCTGAGCGTCGTCTTGAGCTTGTTCTTGATCTTGAACTAGCTCGGAGGAGAGAACTTGATCTTGGGCATCACTTGGTGATTCACCACCATCTTGAAGTTGATCTTGCCCTTGATCTTGTTCATTTGGTTGAGGGCCTTCACTTTGTTCTTCGGAAGCGTGTGGGTCTTGAGTTGGTGATGGTTCCACTTGAGTGGAACATTGTCCTTCTCCTTCGGCCACAAGGGGTTCCTCAATGGGTAGGATAAAGCCAACACCCATTCTTCTTATGGCTTGGGGAGGAATTTCATCACCTACATCACAAGTACCACTTTGCTCCACTTGGGAGCCGTTATTCTCATCAAACTCCATGTTACATGTCTCCTCAATAAGTCCCGTGGACTTACTGAGGACACGGTAAGAAGAGTTTGTAGCATAACCAACAAATATGCCCTCTTGAGCTCTAGCCTCAAATTTATACAAGCGAACACCTTTCTTGAGAATGAAACACTTACACCCAAACACCCGAAAGTACTTGAGGTTGGGCTTGTTACCAGTGAGTATCTCATATGGAGTCTTGTTCAAGCCCTTGCGGAGATAGAGCCGATTGGATGCATGACACGCAGTGTTGATGGCTTCGGCCCAAAAGTTGTATGGAGACTTGAACTCCGCCATCATGGTCGTTGCCGCATCCACTAACGTCCGGTTCTTCCTCTCCGCTACACCATTTTGTTGAGGGGTGTAAGGTGCGGAATATTGATGCTTGATCCCCTCATCACTAAGAAACTCATCCAAGGTGTAGTTCTTGAACTCGGTGCCGTTGTCACTTCTTATAGTTAAGATCTTTGCATTGTGTTGGCGTTGGGCTTCATTTGCAAAGTCAATGACGGTTTGTTGGGTCTCACTCTTCCTCCTGAAGAAGTATACCCAAGTGTATCTTGAATAATCATCCACAATCACCAAGCAATACTTTCTACCCCCAAGACTATTAAAGGATGGAGGCCCAAATAGATCCAAGTGAAGGAGCTCCAAAGGCCTCTTCGAGTAAATGATAGTCGTGGGAGGGTGAGCCTTTTCATGTAGCTTTCCTTCGATACAAGCGCTGCAAGCACGATCTTTAGCAAAACTAACATTTGTTAGTCCACGGACATGGTCCCCCTTGAGAAGACTTTGCAAAGATCTCATATTGACATGGGCTAAACGGCGATGCCGAAGCCACCCCATGTCAACTTTAGCCATTAGGCATGTCGCGGCTTAGTGGGTCGCTCCGAAAAGTTAATCACATAGAGACCATTCTCGACATGCCCAACAAAGGCTACTTTAAGAGTCTTGCTCCACAAGAGGGCCATGGTATAAATATCAAAGAAAGTGGCAACGCCCATGATTGCAAGTTGACGAACGAAAAGTAAATTGTATGCGAGGGACTCAACAAGCATGACCTTCTCGATCGTGAGATCATGAGAAATGACAACCCTGCCAAGTCCCAGTACCTTAGAGGATGAGGCGTCACCCCACTCGACATTGGTGGGCATAGATGAAATCTTGTGCACGTCCACCACCAAGTCCTTGCTTTCGGTCATATGATTTGTGGCTCCACTATCGAGCAACCATGATCCTCCATCGAAAGCAAACACCTACAAGAGATCAATGCTTGGTTTTAGGTACCCATTTTGTAATGGGTCCTTTGATGTTAGTGACAAGGGTCTTAGGCACCCAAATAGACCATTCAATGTACTCATAAGAAGAACCAACAAATTTAGCATAAACATGCCCATCACTAGCACGGCATAACACATAGGAAGGGTTAAAGTCACCGACTTTGTTGGAAGGGGTGGCATTGCCCTTCTTCACACCACCACCCTTCACATTGTTCTTCTTCTCCTTAGGAGCGCCCTCTCCCTCTTTCACAAAGGTTTGTTTGAGAGGAGGAGGTCGTTTGGCCTTGTCATTCTTCTTCTTGTTCTTGGGTTTGGGTGTGAACCCAATCCCTTCCTTGGCCACAACTTCCTTTTGGTTGCTCAAAAGGTCGCTGAGGTTCTTCTCACCTTGTATACATGACACAAGGCCTTTCTCAAGTTGCTCCTTCAACATTGCATTCTCCTCAACAAGATGCACATGCTCACAACACGGGTTAGTAGCATTTGCATTATCAATTAAGACCATATGAGGAAAAGTGGCTTTCTCCTTAGTTAGCTTTACTTGGAGTTGATCACGAGACTCTTTGAGGCTAGAATGTGCACCCTTCAAGACCTTGTGAGCCTTGTCAAGTACATCAAACTCCTCTTTGAGTCTAGCAAGATCAACCCCAAGCTTGGCCTTCTCGGAGTTTAGCACACGAGATACAACAAGAGCATGATCAAGATCTTTCTTCAATTTAGCATGGTCCTCGTTGTATGACTCCTCAAGAGCCAAATGATGACCACGTTCATCCTCAAGAGCATTGGAGAGATCCGAAATCTCATCGGCATAGTCACGACTATGCCCCTCCATCTTAGAGATGGTATCTTCGTGAGCCTCAATCATGTCATTGGCTTCACCAAGTTGTTCCAAGAGAGCAACAAAGTGCTTCTTGGACTTACCCTTGAGCTTACTCATAAAAGACTCAAATTCATTTTCCTCCACATTGGACCCCTCACTTTCATCAATGCAATCCATCAACGAAGGATTAGTAATGATGGTAGTTTTGATGTTGGGGGTTACCTTGTTGGTGGCTTTAGCCATGAGGCACTTGGCGGTGATGTTCGCATTGGGTGAGTCGAATAGAGACACCCGTGGAGTTGTCACAATGGCAATGGAGGCCATGGCAACCGTCACACCATCTTCATCATCATCATCATCCTCATTGTACTCTTCTTGTGCCACCAACCCCTTGGGAGGAGTCTTCTTGGTGAAGTTGCTCTTGTTGGGGAAGGACTTGGCCTTGTCTTTTCGGATGAGCTTGCCACCATTGTCTTCCCTCTTTTCATAGGGACACTCTGCAACAAAGTGACTCACATTGCCACAATTGTAGCAGGTCCTCATTCGTTGCTTGCTCTTTGTACCACTTGCGTTGTTCTTGTTGAAGTTGGGCCTTGAGTTCTTCTGGCTCCAAAATTGCCTTGAAGCAAGAGCCATGTGCGCATGATAAGCATATTTTGTATCTTCGGGGTTGCTCTCCTCTTCTTCCTCTTCATCCTCTTCTTCCACACTAACCTTGGCCTTCAAAGCAAAGTTGGGCTTCTTAGCTCTTTGAGAGCGCAACACTGCATTGTCGGTAGTCTTGTCCAAGATCCTCATTGCCACAAACTCATCCAAGACTTCACTTGAGGACAAGGTGTGGAAGTCCGGTCTTTGACGGATGACGGAGGACATGACCTTGTGATAAGGCATCATGGCCTTGAGGAATTTGCACTTGATCCAATTGTCATCCATATCCTTGCTCCCATGATCTCGGAGTGAGACCGCGAGAGTGGTTAACCTCCGGTAAAGCTCACGAGGTTCTTCATCTTCATTCATTGCAAACTCATCGGCCTCATCTTGCACCACTTCATAGTTGGAGCGTTGAATGCTTGCGCTTCCCTTGTAAAGGGAAACAACATGGTGCCATGCTTCCTTGGCCATGGTGAAAGGTCGGAGATGTGCAAGATCTTCAGAAGGTATTGCATCTTGGATGATGAAGAGAGCATTCTCGTTGAATTGATGATCCGCGGCTTCTCTAGGGGTGAAGTTGCTTGGGTCATAAGGATAGAAACCTTGCTCAATGATTCTCCAAAGGTTAGTATTAACATGGTTTAAATGACGTTTAAAGCGATATACCCAAGCATCAAAGTCCTCATTTTTCACAATCTTAGGGGGAGGACCGGCATGATTCAAATGAGTGGAAGGAATCGGTCCACCATAAGTAAGCGGAGGTTCCACATGGGCAAAGATGCCGTTACCATTTTTACCACTAGATGAAGGAGCCTTTTCACTAGTAGCTTCCCCCTTGTTAGAGTTAGCATCCGTCACCTTGTTAGTGGGATCACCCACTTTCATCGGTGCGGTGGATAGTTTAAGCCCTTCTAAGAATTTGTTAAACATGCTTTCAACCTCGGTCGTCATGGAGGTTTTCAATGTGTCCAAAGCCACATTGAATTCCTCATGAGAGACCGTGGTTCCCCCATCGGCCATAGACGAGACCGGATTCACACCGGAGTGCTCCTCTGCACTGTCTATGATACCAACCATACTCTTCGGACGGCAAAGTCCTTAATAAAGAGACGAGGCTCTGATACCAATTGAAAGGATCGATATAGTTGACTAGAGAGGGGGGTGAATAGGCAACTAACAATTTTTAGCTTTTCTTTACCAATTTAAACTTTGCATCAAAGTAGGTTGTCTAGATATGCAACTAGGTGAGAAACCTATATGATGCAACAACAAAAAGCACACAAGCAAGCAAGGGATATAACACAAATAAGCTTGTTGAAGTAAAGGCACGAGATAACCAAGAGTGGAGCCGGTGAATACGAGGATGTGTTACCGAAGTTCCTTCCTTTTGAGGGGAAGTACGTCTCCGTTGGAGCGGTGTGGAGGCACAATGCTCCCAAAAAGCCACTAGGGCCACCGTATTCTCCTCACGCCCTCACACAATGCGAGATGCCGTGATTCCACTATTGGTGCCCTTGAAGGTGGCAACCGGACCTTTACAAACAAGGTTGGGGCTCTCTCCACAACTTAATTGGAGGCTCCCAACGAAACCCCGGAGCTTCACCACAATGGAATGTGGCTCCGAAGTGACCTCTTCCGTCTAGGGCGCCCAAGCACCCAAGAGTAACAAAATCCACACAAGAAATTATGGGGGAACCAAATATCCTTTGGTGGAATTGTAATCTAGGTCTCCTCCTTCAATCCCTAGCAAATCAACGAGTTTGAGTGGCTAGAGAGAGAGATCGGGCAAGAGAGCTTTAATGGCAGTAATGGAGGAGAGAGAGAGGGGCAAGAGGTGGGTGGGAGGTAGGAGAAGCACCTCCTTAAATAGGCCCCCACAGATCCAACCGTTATGTGCAGAAACGCATAGGAGCGGTACTTCCGCAATAGACACCAGTACAACCGGTGAATGCGGGAAACCCCTGCTAGGGCACCAGGGCGGTACTTCCGGTGGCGCACCCGGTAGTACCAGTCTATTGGAATAAACCGGAACTACCGCACCACCACCGCTCGACTACGGGGCCACATACAGGAAGTAAACCCCTCAGGTCAGTAGTTGGAGCGGAGGTTGGGCCGGAACTACCGCTGGGCCAGCAGTCCCTGGGTGGTGGAGTCCGAGGCGGTACTACCGCCCTGAGCACATGTAGTACCGGTTTGTCAAGACAAACCGGAACTACCGTTCCACCACCAGTCTACCATCGTACCCGGTATAGAAGGGAGTCACCCCTGAGCGGTACTTGGAGCAGTGGTGAGACCGGAACTACCGGCCAGCGGTACAACCGCTCAAGGGAGTGGCACTACCGCCATGGGCAGAACTGCACAGGACAGAGGACGGGGAACCTCTCTCTCCTCGAACTGAGGGTATATGGTGGGTGCAGAGAATGTGTACTTGAAGTGATTCACGCAATACCTTCCGATGTGGATGCCCTCTTAATAGTACGGATATCCTACGACCAAAGGAATAAAAACGTCGGAAACTCCATCTTCGATCTTTTCCGCATAGAGGGAAATCCTAACCATCTTGCGCCACACAATGTGTACCTGAGAAAACTATGGCGCACGATTAGTCCACATGTGTGTTGTCATCATCACCAAAACGCTAAGGCAGAAGATTCCCTTACACATTTCCATAGCCATTCCAAGATATATTGCCATGCAACTTTCCACCGTTCCGTTTATTATGACACGCTTCATCATTGTCATATTGCTTTGCATGATCATGTAGTTGACATTGTATTTGTGGCAAAGCCACCGTTCATAATTTTTCATACATGTCACTCTTGATTCATTGCAAATCCCAGTACACCGCTGGAGGCATTCATATAGAGTCATATTTTGTTCTAAGTATCGAGTTGTAATTCTTGAGTTGTAAGTAAATAATAGTGTGATGATCTTCATTATTAGAGCATTGTCCCATGTGAGGAAAGGATGATGGAGACTATGATTCCCCCACAAGTCAGGCTGAGACTCCGGACGAAAAAAGAGGCCAAAAAAATGAGAGAAGGCTCAAAATAAAAAAAGAGAGAAAAGAGAGAAGGGGCAATGTTACTATCCTTTTACCGCACTTGTGCTTCAAAGTAGCACCATGATCTTCATGATAGAGAGTCTCCTATGTTCTCACTTTCATATACTCGTGGAATTTTTCATTATAGAACTTGGCTTGTATATTCCAATGATGGGCTTCCTCAAATTGCCCTAGGTCTTCGTGAGCAAGCGAGTTGGATGCACACCCACTTAGTTTCTTTTTGAACTTTCATAAACTTATAGCTCTAGTGCATCCGTTGCATGGCAATCCCTACTCATTCACATTGATATCTATTGATGGGCATCTCCATAGCCCGTTGATACGCCTAGTTGATGCGAGACTATCTCCTTATTTTTGTCTTCTCCACAACCACCATATTCTATTCCACCTGTAGTGCTATGTCCACGGCTCACGCTCATGTATTGCGTGAAAGTTGAAAAAGTTTGAGAACATCAAAAGTATGAAACAATTTCTTGGCTTGTCATAGGGGTTGTGCATGATTTGAATATTATGTATGATGAAGATGGAGCATAACCAGACTATATGATTTTGTAGGGATAAGCTTTCTTTGGCCATGTTATTTTGAGAAGACATAATTGCCTTGTTAGTATGCTTGAAGTATTATTGTTTTTACGTCAATATTAAAGTTTTGTTTTGAATCTTATTGATCTGAACATTCATGCCACAATAAAGAAAAATTACAGGGATAAATATGTTAGGTAGCATTCCACATCAAAATTCTGTTTTTATCATTTACCTACTCGAGGACAAGCAGGAATTAAGCTTGGGGATGCTTGATACGTCTCCAACGTATCTATACTTTTTGATTGTTCCATGCTATTATATTATCTGTTTTGGATGTTTTATATGCATTAATATGCTATTTTATATTATTTTTGGGACTAACCTATTAACCTAGAGCCCAGTGCCAGTTTATGTTTTTCCTTGTTTTTGAGTTTCGCAGAAAAGGAATACCAAATGGAGTCCAAATGGAATAAAACCTTCGTGATGATTTTTCTTGGACCAGAAGACACCCAGGAGACTTGGAGTGCAAGTCAGAAGAGCCACGAGGTGGCCACAAGCACTAAAAAAAGACACATCCGTGACATTTTGGGCCGAACGAATTTTTTTGTCATGCTTATGACACTTCTGTGACGATAATTGTGACAAAACCCGGTATCATCATAGATGTGGTGGGCTCCTACTTCTAATCATGACAGAAAATGGGCTTTTCGTCCTGGGCGGGCCGGAGACGCAGCTGCATGACATTCTTTGGGCCATCCATGACGAAAAAAACCATGGTAGAAGCGAGGGCGAGGAAAATATCGGGGAGTTCCCGGTTACGGTGGGTTGTCGGGGCCAAGCGATGCACGGAGGGTTGCGCGTTTCTCTCATACATGTACGCGCATGGGTGCGAGGCGTTGGGCTCTAACTGAACCCGAGCAAGGCGTTTGCCTACTGAACCCGAGAGATTGCACTGCAGGCTACGCGTTACTGAACCCGAGCGATCGATCAATCTAGGTGTTAACTGAACCCGATCGAGCGATTCCTTCGCTACTGCTACTAACTGAAGCCGATCAAACTTGCTGCCTCTTGA
Organism: Triticum aestivum; assembly: GCF_018294505.1. Classification (NCBI taxonomy): domain Eukaryota; kingdom Viridiplantae; phylum Streptophyta; class Magnoliopsida; order Poales; family Poaceae; genus Triticum; species Triticum aestivum. The sequence continues at coordinate 459,334,921 of NC_057802.1, read as the reverse complement.
TAAATAGTGAGCGTTGTTGGGGGTTGGATGAACAGTTCTTGATGGGGGTTGGATGAACAGGACCCTGTGGTAGTAGAGGCCGTTGCCGCTGGATTAACAGGACCACGTGGAGGGTTGGATGAACAACAGCCGGTGGAGGGCTGGTTGAACAGTAGCCGGTGGAAGGCTGGATCAATAGTAGCCCGTGAAGGGGTGGTCGAACAGTAGCCGGTGGAGGAGCGGTGGAGGCTGGATGAACAGGAGCCCGTGGATGAACAGTAGCTGGTGGAGGCAGGAGGGAGACGCCGTGGATGAACAGTCGCATGTGGAGGCTGGAGGAGGTCGACGGTGGATGAACAGTAGCCCATGGAGGCTGGAGCGAGGCAGTAGATGGTGGATGAACAGTAGCCCGTGGAGTCCCTGATATGTATCCTACGTATCTATAATTTTTGATTGTTCCATGCTATTATATTATCTGTTTTTGATGTTTTATATGCATTAATATGCTATTTTATATGATTTTTGGGACTAACCTATTAACCTAGAGCCCAGTTCCAGTTTCTGTTTTTTCCTTGTTTTAGAGTTTCGCAGAAAAGGAATACCAAACGGAATAAAACTTTCGCGATGATTTTTCTTGGACCAGAAGACACCCAGGAGACTTGGAGTGCAAGTCAGAAGAGCCACGAGGCGGCCACAAGGGTGGAGGGTGCGCCCAGAGGGGTAGGGCGCGCCCCCCGACCTTGTGGGCCCCTCGTAGACCCCTGACCTAGATCTTCCTCCTATATATACTCTTATACCCCAAAAACATCCAGGGGAGCCATGAAACCACTTTTCCACCTCCGCGACCTTCTGTACCCGTGAGATCCCATCTTGGGGCCTTTTCCGGCATCCTGCCGGAGGGGGGTTCGATCATGGAGGGCTTCTACATCAACACCATTGACTCTCCGATGAAGCGTGAGTAGTTTACTTCAGACCTACGGGTCCATAGCTAGTAGATAGATGGCTTCTTCTCTCTCTTTGATTCTCAATACAAAGTTCTCCTTGATGTTCTTGGAGATCTATTTGATGTAATACTCTTTTGCGGTGTGTTTGCCGAGATCCGATGAATTGTGGATTTATGATCAGCTTATCTATGACTATTATTTGAATCTCCTCTGAATTCTTATATGCATGATTTGATATCTTTGCAAGTCTCTTAGAACTATCGATTTGGTTTGGCCAACTAGATTGGTTTTTTTTGCAATGGGAGAAGTGCTTAGCTTTGGGTTCAACCTTGCGGTGTCCTTTCCCAGTGACAGTAGGGGCAGCAAGGCACCTATTGTATTGTTGCCATCGAGGATAAAAGATGGGTTTTTCATCATATTGCTTGAGTTAATTCCTCTACATTATGTCATCTTGCTTGATGCGTTACTCCATTCTTTATGAACTTAATACTCTAGATGCATGCTGGATAGCGGTCGATGTGTGGAGTAATAGTAGTAGATGCAGAATCGTTTTGGTCTACTTGATACAGATGTGATGCCTATATTCATGATCATTGCCTTAGATATCGTCATAACTTTGCGCTTTTCTATCAATTGCTCGGTAGTAATTTGTTCACCCACCGTAATAATTTCTATCTTGAGAGAAGTCTCTAGTGAAACTTATGGCCCCTGGGTCTATTTTACATCATATTAGTTTTCCGTCAACTTTCCAATTTCTGTCGCCATTCCCTTATTTTGCAATCTTTACTTTCCATTCCATAAACCAAAAATACCAAAAATATTACTTTACCATTTATCCATCTCTATCAGATCTCACTTTGAGAATAACCGTGAAGGGATTGACAACCCCTTTGTCGCGTTGGTTGCAAGTTGGTGATTGTTTGTGCAGGTATTCAGTGGCTTGTTGCGTTGTCTCCTACTGGATTGATACCTTGGTTCTCAAAACTAAGGGAAATACTTACGCTACTTTGCTGCATCACCCTTTCCTCTTCAAGGGAAAAACCAACGCAAGCTCAAGAGGTAGCCGTCCGTTTTGTGGTACGCCACACCCCTCCCGATGAACAGGACCCCCGTTTCGACTGTAGGAGGTCGAAGAGAAGTCCGTTTCCTCCGTTTTGCGGTACGCCACACCCCTCCTGATCAACATGACCCCGTTTCGACCGTAGGAGATCGAAGAGAAGTCCGTTTCCTCCGTTTTGCGGTACGCCAGACCCCTCCCGGTGAACAGGATCCTGTTTCGATTGTAGGCGGTCAAACACAAGGCCGTTTCCTCCATTCTGCGGTACGCCATGCCTCGTTTTGGCTGTTCCGTCCAAGCTGGTTGGCTCCCGATGAACACGACGCATTCCTTTGCCTCCCGATGAACATGATGATGCAGTTTCTCCATTTTGACCCAGCCGGTTGGCTGCCGATGTACACGAGCCCTGGCCGTACGTATGCAAGAGTAGGCGTTCGAGACCCCGCCCGTATGTACGTACGTGGCCGTATTTACTTTCTTGCACCATGGTTGTATGTACATGTACACGATATTGACGAGACTGCGTGACATGCTACGTCCGCGCCTCTACTATGACACGTGCCCTTCCTTACTCGGCCACGGTTCATCGCTGCAGCCTATAGACAGACCGATCGACCAGTATGTACGTACACGTTCGCGACCAGAATGACAATGCTACGTACGCTTCGACCAGGTGGGTCCCGACTGTCAGGGAGGATAAGGAGGCACTTCCTTGCATGCGAAGTTATTGCTGGTGGGTCCCAACTGTCAGGGGGAGAATCTTTTTTTGCCTGTAATATGGACGCACTTCCTTGCGTGCGAAGATGTAGCTGGTGGGTCCCAGCAGTCAGGGGGATATTTTTTTGTGAAAAACGGTGGCTCATCCGGTGGGTCCCTGCTGTCAGGTGGAGGAATCATTATTTTGCGTGTAATAAGGAGGCACTTCCTTGCTGCGGTCGTGGAGCCAGCTGTCACCCTCTCCACGTACAGTACTCTTCTGATGGAAGTCTGTTCCTTGACCACATTCGCCACGCCGTGTCGAGAGCACCCAGGCGGTGGACGACGGCGAGGCCTAGGAAGGGGACGACACGTAGACGGGGAAGACGCGGCATTGGATGCCCATGCGGAGAGGAGTACGAGGGTTGACTGGTTCGGCTGCGGTGTGAGGCTGCCGTCGCCGCAGAATAATAGGGGTTGTGGGTGAGTAGAGGGATGGCCTGACCAGAGGTTGGAGTAGGGTGGGGTGATGAGGCGTGCACCGCAGCAGAGCTATCCACGGGAGGCAGGAGCAGGCGGCACGACCGGCGCTGGTTTGGGTGGCTGGAGCAAGAAGACCAGAGGTTGAAGAAGCACTACAGCCATTGGATGGACATCGTACGGTCACTGGAGCTAGAATCGTTCATATTGACTAAGTGGACAAAGCCCTCCATCCGCGTCAACTTAGTAGGCCCACAAGTCAGCCTCCCACTATGGTGGGTCCCAACTAGCAGGGGGAGTATTCATTTTTTGTGCGTAATAAGGAGGCACTTCCTTGCATGTGAAGATATAGCTGGTGGGTCCGAGCTTTCAGCGGGAGGAACGTTTTTTTCGCAAAATACAGAGGCCCTTCTGGTGGGTCCCAGCTGTTAGGTGGAGGAATCATTATTTTGCGCGTAATAAGGAGGCACTTGCTTGTGTGGGTCCCTACTGTCAGCCTCTCCACTTACATCGCTCTTTCGATGGCTGTTGTTTGTTGACCATGTTGACCACGCCGTGCTGAGAGCACAAACACGGTGGACGAGGGCGAGGCCCAGGAAGGGAACGACCCGGAGCCGGCGAAGCCACAACAGCGGATGCCCACGCTGAGGGGAGTATCAGCGCTAACTGGTCGGCTGCGGGGTGAGGCTGACGTCACTAGAAAATAACAGGATGTGCAAGTGGGTAGAGGGATGGCCTAGTGGCAGCACATCCAGCCACGGGAGGAGGGAGCAGGCAGTCCCGCCGGCGCTGGTTTGGGTGACTGGAGTAGGAAGATCAGAGATTGAAGAAGCACGACGGCCGTTGGATGGACATCCAACAGTCACTGCTCTGTGTTGACTAAGTTGACAAAGCCTTGCGTACGCGTCAAAACATTTTTTGGGATAGCGTCATCGTCAACCTAGTAGGCCCAGAAGTCAGCCTCCAAATCTGTGGAAAACAGCATACAACCCATTAGCCATTGTTTTCAATAATTTACAACCCAGTTGCTAATTCTTAAAGATATTTTGAAGCCCATATTCACTTTATTAGCATTACAGACCATATTCTGGGCACTGCTAGAAAATTCAACGAAATTCTGCACATTTCGGTGGGGTTCGAACTGTTTTAATCATGAAATTTCGAGTCACGTTAAAAATAATTTAAAAATATATTATATAAATAAAATTCAAAAACAATTCTCCACAAAAAATGAATGAAATTTAAAATCTTGACTAGCAAGATGCCCGTGCATTGAACGGAACATCAAGATGCATTTGTATGAGTAGTTTATCTTGTGAGAGAAAAGGATGAATGAGGGAAAGCCTTATCTGCAAATGTGGAGAGGAGTGCGGGTAAATTGTCATAGTTTCCTTCCTATCCGTTTGATATAGATCAGATGGCCTATATTGCAGGATGGCAGGTACACCATCATCACCAAATCTGCTTTTTATAAGAGTAGAGAAATCCAGAAAAAACGATATTTGAATGTAATTGCCGGTTGGCTTTGGTTTAAAATTTTACAGCCCATTCCTTACAACTTATAGCCCATTTTCTGGGGAAGCCCATTTCTTACTACTTACATCCCTCCCCGTCTTGAAAGATTTGCAGCCCAGCAGGGCTGAGAAAAGTAAGTAGGCCTCAGTTGGGTATTCTCCAAAAAAAAGAACTGGTCTAGCCATTTTCAGAAAGAAAAACGATATCAATTGGGCTCCTCATGTGCTTAAATAAAAGCGTAAGCGTGGGTAGACGGTCCACAGCCCCCACATAGTGCGCAGTTGAGCTCCGTCTCTAAAACTAAAAAACACCTGGGCGAGCTGCTGGGTCCTTGGTGTTATCCGCTTGTTGTGTAGTTTTCTCGTTTATTGACTACATTGACAATGGCGTGGGACCTAGTTGTCAAACAGTTAGGAGGAAGTATATTTTTTGGCTTGTAATAACGAGGCGCCTGCTTGCGTAATGCAATGACCCTAGTGGGTCCCTACTGTCAGCCCCTCCACATACACTCATCTCCTATTCCTCTCGGTTGTTGACCATGTTGACAACGGCAGACGGCGGCGGGCACAGCGAGCGAACCAGGGTGGAGAACGACGGCGAGGCCTCGGACGGGAATGAACAGGAGCCATGGAAGATGCGGCAGTGTAGTGGCAGGCGGAGGGGAGTACAAGGGAAACAACATGTAACTCAAGCTTACAAACAGTACAAAAAGCCCAAGGATTAATTGTTCCTCAAATTTAGACAAAACCCAGATTGAACATGGCAATAACATCTAACCCAACCACTCATTTTCGTAGTCACAAACAAATGGATCGGTCTGATCCATAAAATCAACATCCTGTGCAAAAAAAATTATTGGAGGATGACTACAATTTGTTGTAAATAGTAGCCGGGCATGTTTAGAAGCCCATTTGTCCACCTGAATCTTTTTTTGCTGTTCAACGTGTCCGTCCGTGAGAAATCTCTTGTTGTAAAACTTAAGCCTCATGGACAATAGTAACCTCGCATTCAACAGGAAGAATGTGACAAAGCTTCTGTTTGCCTGGTTGGATGCATATCCTTCCATCGTTATTGTCCTCAAACGGATGTCATGACAACTGAGAAAATCCTGGTGCTTATTACGCCACCGATTGGTTATACGTTTTTCTCCATGTGTTAGCAGTGCCTAATTAGACATGAAGATTTTAAATAGTTAAGGTCTGAAAAAGAGTATGTCGAAAGAGCGACAGCTGAACGGTTAATTCTAGTACAATATATACGGGCTTTCAATGTGCATGAAATCATCACCTTTATATATGAATTCTCCAGAGATCTAAATCATCGCAGCAAGCCAATAATTATGTTCAGATCAAAACTAAACATTCCGATATATAAGATCTTGACAGAATCCAGCAGCATTGATAGGCTATCCATGGATGAACTCTTCATTGAGCATATAACATAATATTAGTACCCAAAGTGTACTCCAAGATGATATAAAACTTATGCGCACAAATGAAAAATGCAGCTTATGATTACAAATGTGTAGATGATAATATATGGTACCTGAAAAAGTGAGGAGCCAAAGACCAACTTCATGTGATCATTAAACAGATCACTAATTACACCCAAGGTCTCTAGTTTGGGCGCAGAGACGACAATTATTTGCGAAGGTTTATAACAATCATTAAGGAGCAACCTTTGAAGTGAAGGGGCATCTTCAATGATGAGCTGATGTCCTTCAAAACAAATTCCAATGCTTTTAAGGTGAGGCAACTTTATTTGGAGACAACTGATAGGGATTTCTATTCCCAAAACAATCAGCAAGCGCTCCAGGGTAGGGCAACTGGAGTGGATGATGCTGTGCAGTGAGGCCTCCGACAGATAAACCACCACAAGCGAAAGTTTTTTTAGCAGTGGGAGTCAAAGCATTTGTACCAAAACGTCTGGTAGATGGCACCGGGCGAAGGTGGCGGTGTGGAGAGAGGAGGAAAACCACGATATGGACAACGGTGGTGTGGGCACAAATTCTTGGTGTGTTCGTGGTATGAAACTTTCGTGGTAATGGTAGAATTCAAACTGCTGGAGTTTTTCGAATTCAGGGGATGTCAACCAAGCGTCCACCGTGCGGGGTATGGACAACAGGTAGTGTGTCGGGATGCAAAGGAATTGAACGGGGCCCTGCTGGTGAGAGGAGATGTTGGCTTTGAGGATATCAAATTCAGGAAGGACAAATATTTGACGACAACCGAGATTGAGGGGCGTGGTGCGCCATAGAGGGCGCCACCGAGTTGAGAGGACTTGTGTGCGGCAGCAATCCTTTGTTGGGAGAAGCGAGATGATCTCCCCAAGGATGTCATCCGGGAGATCGTTGATGCGGTCCACCGGAGATTCTACGGGTTCCTCAGATCCGTGTGTGTGTGTGGGGGGGGGGGGTTCGAAGCTTCTCCCCGCGCTGCCGGGTGCGGGATCTACAACCGGCGCTGCCGCTAGCGGAAGCCTCATTTTCTTGGCGCTGGGGCCAGCCAACTCCATTTTCCTTGTGGGCGTCACATCGAGCTCACGGGTTTGAGCAGAGTAGCTAGAGACGAGCCTAGTGGCAGTGCGAGTGGGGAAGAAGGAGGGCTGGGGTTTTCTGTAGGAGTGGAAGAAGAGGAGCATGCATTTTCTGTACGGGTGAGGAAGAAGGTGAGCGGGTTTTTTTTGTACGAGTGAGGAAGATGGGGAGCGGGGGGAATTGGGGGGCGACGGAAGTGCTAGAGTCCAGCGAGCTACAGTATAAGTGGAAGCGAGGAGGAAGAAGGGTTTTTCTGGGATCGCCCCCTCTTTAAGAAATATGGGCCTCCCTAGCACGCATTAATTTCATGGGCATGCTTCTTTCTGCTCAATGTTGCGTGCACATTGAGCATGTTGGCAACACCACAGCTAGCTTGATGGCTCATCTTGCAATTTACGCTGACACGTTGCAGCAAACAGAGGAGGCAATAGAGATCACTCAACATCAGGCTATTTTGTGCAGTTCCACTAAAATCGTCTTCATTGTCCTGAATGTGAAAAGATAGGAAAGCACCGTACTTAAACAGTGTCGCAAAACAGTAGCACATACCAATAGCTCGGCATGACAAAACACGATCATATGGACAAAGGGGATACTGACCTGCGTGAGGAAGATTATGCATAACTTTATAGGTGGTTAGTTGATTTCCACCTTAGGATCTCCTATGATTGCACAGAGGAAATTCTATCCAATCGATGAGCGCAGTTCCTTCCTTGTGGCTGTAGAAATTTTTTCCGACTAATCCCAATATCTTTTTTGCGCAGCTCCACTAAAATAATGCACCGCTGTTTGCACGACCCCTACTCGCCGGCCAGGCCATCAATGACTCAGTCCCTTTTATCTTGCGTTGATGGCACGGCTACAGTGCTTGTTTGCTCCTCCACACATGACAGGCTCATTCCACACTGCAAACAGCAAGTCAGCATACGAATAAGCTTATTTCATCTTGCGTTAGTCATTCTACCTAGTTACGAATGTAGGAATCCCGGAGCACCGTGAGGTCAGCTAACAACAGGTTCCACTAAAATTGAGGTTTGTGCTTCCGTTTGCACAAATAGACACCTGAAAGTGCAACTAATCCCCGGGTGGTTTTGGTAATTCATAACAACATATAGCTCATTGAACTAATATCCATTCAAGCTTAATGTTTCAGAAAGTTCAATGATTAATATGGCATGGACTAGAGATGTGGACCCCTCAAAATGCTAAGGACACATATTGGCAAAAGCCTAAGACTCTACGTTTTCATTTTAGTGATCCAAGATCACATTGAGTCCATAGGAAAAGCCAATACTATTAAAAGGGGATGAGGTGTTGCTTAATGGCTTGCTTGCTCAAAATGCTTAGTGATATGATCCAAAAGCCCTCAACCACTTTCTCATTTCAACATATGTCCTAAACCTAAAGTCAAACTCGGCCCCATTGATTTGATCTATCCACGCCACCGAGTTCACTTGACATAGCCAATGCCAGAAACCCTAATCAGTTCGGTCTCACCGGTAGGGATCTCGATCTCACCGAGATGGGATTGCAAACTCTTTGTTTCCCTTTGCAACGTTTTGGTCTAACCGAGATGAGCAATCGGTCCCACCGAGTTGGCAATGCAAACTCTCTATTTCCTTTTTGTAACGTTTTGGTCTAACCGAAATGAGTGATCAGTCCCATCGAGTTTGCCTGACCAAGTCTCTATTTGCTTATTACTGAAATCGGTCTCACCGAGTTCATGTAAATGGTCTCACTGAGATGAGGTTTCGCCCTAACCCTAGCGCATCGGTCCCACCGAGTTGATCATGTCGGTCCCACTGAAAAGCCTAACATTCACATTTTGAACCAGGTCGGTCTCACCGAGTTTCACTATTCGGTCCCACCGAGTTTGGTAAATTGTGTGTAATGGTTAGATTTTGTGTGGAGGCTATAAATACCCCTCCACCCCCTTCTCCATTCAGGAGAGAGCCATCAGAACATGCTTACACTTCCACTACTCATTTTCTGAGAGAGAACCACCTACTCATGTGTTGAGACCAAGACATTCCAATCCAACCACAAGAATCTTGATCTCTTGCCTTCCCCAAGTTGCTTTCCACTCAAATCATCTTTCCACCATATCCAAATCTATGAGAGAGAGTTGAGTGTTGGGGAGACTATCATTTGAAGCACAAGAGCAAGGAGTTCATCATCAACACACCATCTATTACCTTTTGGAGAGTGGCGTCTCCTAGATTGGTTAAGTGTCACTTGGGAGCCTCCGTCAAGATTGTGGAGTTGAACCAAGGAGTTTGTAAGGGCAAGGAGATCACCTACTTCGTGAAGATCTACCCAAGTGAGGCAAGCCCTTCGTGGGCGATGGCCATGGTGGGATAGACACGGTTGCTTCTTCGTGGACCCTTCGTGGGTGGAGCCCTCCGTGGACTTGCGCAACCGTTACCCTTCGTGGGTTGAAGTCTCCATCAACGTGGATGTACAATAGCACCACCTATCGGAACCACGTGAAAAACCTCCGTGTCTACATTGCGTTTGCTCCCTCCAAACTCCTCCCTTTTACCTTCATATGCAATGATTCACATTCCGCTGCTATACTCTTAGAATTGCATGTGTAGGTTGATTGCTTGACTTGTTTTAAGTTGCTAAAATCTGCCAAGACATAAAATTGGGAAAAGGCTAGATTTTTATTTGGTCAAGTAGTCTAATCACCCCCCTCTAGACATACTTTCGATCCTACAAGTGGTATCAGAGCTTTGGTCTCCATTTTCCTTCATTTCCATAGCTTTGGTGATCATAGCCTTAGTTTCACAACCTAGGAGAGTATGGCGTCTAGCGAGGGAAATTACCACCGTAGAGGTCCTTACTTGATGGTACTAATTTTGCTAGTTGGAAGCATAAGATGAAAATGCATATTCTTGGACAGAACCCCGCCGTTTGGGCTATTGTGTGTACTGGTTTGCAAGGTGAATTCTTTGATGGAAGGGAACCAAATCGTGAAGCTACCGCTGAAGAATTGAAGATGTTGCAATACAATGCTCAAGCTTGCGATATCCTCTTCATTTGATTGTGCCCCGAAGAATTCAACAAAATCAGCCGTCTTGAGAATGCAAAGGAAATTTGGGATACTATGATTGATATGCATGAAGGTACCGACTCCGTCAAGGAATCCAAATTGGATGTGCTTCAAAGTCAACTTGACAAGTTTAAAATGAAGGATGGTGAAGGTGTCGCTGAAATGTACTCTAGGCTTGCTCTCATCACAAATGAGATTGCCGGCTTAGGAAGTGAAGAGATGACCGATAGATTCATCATCAAGAAGATCCTAAGAGCCTTGGATGGAAAATATGATACCGTGTGCACATTGATCCAAATGATGCCCAATTACAAAGATCTCAAACCAACAGAAGTCATTGGTAGAATTGTTGCTCATGAGATGTCACTCAAGGATATAGAAGAGCTTCACAACAAGTATAGTGGTGCTTACAAAGCTTCATGTGATGCTCCTACATCATAAAGTGAGAAACAAGTCTTCAATGAAGAATTGAGCCTAATGGTGAAGAACTTCAACAAGTTCTACAAGAGTAGAAGCAAAGAAAGAAGTTCCAAGTCAAGGTCCTACAATGACAAAAGATCTTCTAGTCGTGAATGTAATTGCTACAATTGTGGAAGACCCGGAAACTACTCCAATGAGTGTACGGCTCCCTACAAAAGAAGAGAAGACTCACCTAAAAGGAGAAGCAAAAGAGAAGAATCACCTCCAAGAGAGAGAAGGAGTAGAGATGATCGTTATGAATGAAGAACCTCTCGCAGAAGCAAGGATTCGGAAAGGAAGGACAAGCCATCAAGGAGCTATACAAAACAAAGATATCAAGATCATGTTGGTGAATGGGTATCCGGTTCCGACTCCGACAATCACTCCGAGAGAAGTTATCACTCCGACTCCGAATATACTCAAGATGAAGGTGTTGCCAGTCTAGCACTTGTGTCAACCAACTCCTATGACATATTTGACTCACCAAATGAAGGAATTGGAAGATGCTTCATGGCTAAAGGCCCAAAGGTATCACACCCCGAGTATGCTGATTTCAATAGTGATGAAGATGATTTGCTAGGTGATGATGATTTACTTGTTGACAACTCTAGTGATGAAAACTATGATGAACTTGCTATTAATCATGCTAATCAAGATAAAATGAATGACGATGATAAGAAGGAGATTGAGCGTCTAACTAAAGAACTAACCACTCTTAAGTTAGCTCATGAAACTACCATAGGAGATCATGAAGAGCTTTTAAAGACTCATGAGAAGCTACGCTTTGAAAAATCTCAATCCAGAGCAAGAGCATGGGTTCTTAAAAGCAATCAATGATGATCTTCGTAAGAAAAGTTCTTCTTACATTTCCAAGCGTTTGCTCTTGTCTACTTACATGCCACAAGTAAAATCTAGCAACAAGAGTAAGAAAGATTCTTCTTCTAGTAGTAACAATAATCATGCTAAATCCAACCAATAGTTCTCTTGATTCCACTAATGATTCTCTTAGCCAAGTTACACTTGAGCAAGAAAATAGCTTATTGAAGGGAATTATAGAGAAAGGTGTTTACAAGAGCCTTGCTGGAAGTAAGCAATTTAAGGAAATTGTACGCAAGCAAGGAAAGCACCGGAAGAATCAAGGTGTTGGTTTTGAACGAAAGTTCAATGCCAATGGAGTTGAGTGAGAAGAAGATTAATACCCCAAGACGAAGTTTGTTCCTCAACAACAGAAGTTTGATCCTACTTCCTTCAAGGGGACACAAGCTCAACATGATCTTCCACCACAAGACCACAAGCTAAAAGGAAAGGACAAGCTTCAAGAGGAGATTGATGCATTTGAAGAAGCTCCTAAGGCCTTGGTCAAGTGGGTTCCCAAGACTACATCAAGTTCTACTTCATCAAGTATGACTACAACTCCAAGAATTCCCATCAAGATGATGTGGATCCCGAAGAAGAAGAACTAGAGAGTTCTTGAGGGCGACTCTGCCAACACACTTCACTCATATTCATATTGGCAAGGACAATGCAATCAACTTCCACATCTTGCACTAGTTCAAGGAGTCAAAACCCTCTTGTTGGTAAGTAAAGGGACAAGGTAACCTAATGCCTTCATGGACATCATCTTGTGTGTACTTCACTGTATGTCTATGGATATCCTTGTATGTTCCTTGTGGGACTAACCCATGTAGGTATGAAAGTGCAACTCACTCCAATGGATTGCTCCAAATGATCTACATCAACTTTGAGCATCTACATCTTCAACACCTACATGAAGTCATCATTGACAAAACCCAAGGTTAGTTCATCCCTCTTAGGGGGGATATCACATCTAGGGGGAGCTTTACTCTAAGAATTGAGTTGAAGCAACTCTAATGATGTGAACACAACAATGCTTTATGTAAAAGTGGTAACCCCACTTGTGCTTAAATGATGAGTTAGACCTACGATCAAATGTTCTCATTTGACTCCTCAGTCAATATACTTATATATAGATGACCTAGTCATCGCCAATTGCTTGATAGATACTAGAGTGTTTGTGCATGCTTTGCCACATATTTCATTTGCCATCTTATTGTGTCAGCATGTTGAGTGCATATCTTTCTCATTCGAGGACATCCATTTGTTGCTTTGATTGTTTAGTCTTTTCTTTTGCCAAATGGATGGACAAGAATGCCTAAGAACTTCCTCTAGCTATCTATGTTTTTCTCGTCTCAAACTCTATTCATGCTACATCACAAAGTTTGATCAGGTCAGATTCAAACCCTTTGGGTGAGGAGCACTCGGAGCCACCGATTCGTCATAGACCTAAACTTCCAAAACCTCTTAGTGTATTTCGGTCTGACCGATTCATTCCTTTCGGTCATACCGAGTTCATTGAGTTGATCTAGGTTTCAATCTTGGTGCAACCGATTTGAACAATTCGGTCACACCGAGTTGCAGTAACCGCTTGCGATTCTGCATCTCGGTGCCGCCGAGCCGTTCCACTCGGTCACACCGACAGGGTCTGGATATATAAACACACAGGTCGAATTTTGGAAATTTCTTCGGAACCCTTCGCCCGCGCCTATCCAGCTCTGCCGACTCGAGGTCTCCGGATCGTCTCCTCCGTCGCCAGCGACCCCCTGCCGCTGGTCTCCGCCGCCGTCAACGGAATCTTCACCGCCGTTTTCGCCGTACTGAGTTCACCATCGAGTTAGGGTATGAACTCGAACCCTTTGTGCTTTCTCACTCCGATTCTTAGCACGGAGACAATGCCATGATTCTTGCCACGTTTGAGATTATTCTATCCAGCAAAAACTTCCTTTAGATTAGGGTTGATCCAAAAACTTAGAGTTAGGTTTCTGCTGAATTCATCTCGGACCGACCGAGTTGTAGAATTCGGTCTCACCGATTTGGCCTAGGCCATTGCACTTGTGATTTTCGGTCTGACCGAAACTTACAAATCGGTGTGACCGAGTTCGATTCTCAGTGAAACCCTAGCAATCTCGGAGTCACCGAATTATGTCTCGGTCTGACCGATTTCACTAGTTTAGAGTCTAATATTGCTTCGGTGTCACCAAGTTTAACAAATCGGTAGCTCCGAAATGCTTTCTGTAGAAAACTAAAACTAAGTTTTTGACTCATTTGTTTTGCAAAATCTCTGCACTTTGTGATGCTCATCCACTCTGTCTCAACTATATCATTCACAGGGTCAGCTTGCAGTTTCAGCTATGTCAGATCAGAGTGACAGTCAGAACAAGTCAGAAGAGCAGCATAATCTCAGTGAGGGCACTAGTCCCTCGGACAGTTATGATGAGGGTAGCAGAAGCACCCCAAGCAAGCTGCCTAATGCTGCTACTAGGAAGAGGAGGAAAAGAAATTCAGATTCTGAAGATGAGGATTTTGTCATTGAGGAGGAAGTCACCTCCAAGAAGAAAGTGCTGAAAAAGGAATATGCTACTGCTGCTGCAACCAAGCCTGGGTTGCACAAGAAAGCTCCTGCCAAGAGAGTGCCAATGTCCAAAGCCAGAGCCTCAACACAGGAAACCATTGAGTTCACTCTTGAACCAAAGGAGGCTGGTGAGGGAAAGAAGAGAAAGGAAAGGGTCAAGAAGACCATGGCCAAGGTGATTGGCAGATCCTCTATGATGAGAGATCCAGATGAGGATGAGGAAGAGGATGAAGAAGATGCTGCACCAGCACCCAAGACATAGAAGTTGATGGGGGATGCCATCAAGTCAGGGTCTGCTCCATCAAAGCCCAAGACTGCCCCCAACACTACAAAAAAAGACACATCCGTGACATTTTGGGCCGAACGATTTTTTTTGTCATACTTATGACACTTCTATGACGATAATTGTGACAAAACCCGGTATCATCATAGATGTGGTGGGGTCCTACTTCTATGACAAAAAATCATGACATAAAATGGGCTTTTCGTCCTGGGCGGGCCGGAGACGCAGCAGCATGACATTCCTTGGGCCGTTCATGATGGAAAAACCCGTGGTAGAAGCGAGGGCGAGGAAAATATCAGGGAGTTCCCGGTTACGGTGGGTGGTCGGGGGCCGAGCGATGTGCGTTTCTCTCGTACATACGCGCGTGTGTGCGAGGCGTTGGGCTCTAACTGAACCCGAGCGATTGCACTGCAGGCTACGTGTGACACCCAAATTTTTATTTGGATTTTTCAAAAGATTTTATTTGACTTGAGGGAGGTGATTTAAATTTTTTCTTCAAAAGAACTCTCCCTTTCAAATATTTTTCTCATGACAAGAGTTTTATTTGGACTCACCCAAGACTTGCTTTTGGTCTTGGACGTCCTTGCCTTTTTATTTAAACTCAAGACAAAATGCTTTTCACTTGAGAAAAATGGCTTTTGAAAATCTCCTTGAAAATGCACTATGGCTTTTGAATAATCCTTTGCCACTTTCAACATTTCTTTCTTGCCATGGCCTTAGTGCAAATCCACTCTCCTAAAGCTTTCCTCATCTTTGGATCATGTTTTGCATCAACTCCAGCAAGTTGTACCTCTCCATATAATTCTTTCCATTCAAAACATATTCAAACAAATTTCTGTCTTCTATTCTAGCCATTGGTGATTTACAAAGGAACTCCACTTTCTGTTTGGATTTTTGCCCCCAAACCAATTCCCCTCCCTAGTCCTTTGAACCCTCAACCAAGATCCATGAAGATCCACTGGTCTTCAGTTCAAATTTTTCAGACTACACTTGCTGCAAGTTTGGACCAGATTTGTCAAATTTGGTGAAATTCATTCAAATCTTCCTCCAAAAATTCCAAATAAAATCAGGCAGCCTCTGGGTGCATTGAGTGGTCACCTCACCAAGTACCAGCTCCAGAATTTTTTTTCTCATTGCCAAATCATTCTGTCGAACACCTGCAGTGCATTGTCAATTTCAGGTTCAGTAAAGTTCAGAGAACATTTCAGTGCTACTGTCGTTTTCTTCAGAACTTGTTGTCGATCTCGACAGTGCCCCGATGTCGCCTTGCTCCCCGTCCCCTCCCCCTTGTTCCTGCACCGCACGAGCGTCTGGCACCTTGCGGACGTCGGCGACGAGCAGCAGAAGGTGCGCCGCCCCGTGACCGACGCCAGCGGCGGCTTTGCGGCCGCCAGAGAGAGGCGCAGCGCCGACGGCGCCACCCAGCGCCGCCCAAGCCACCGGAGCTCGCCGCGTGGCCTTCCACTCCCCAGAACGCGCTGCCATCTTCGTCGTGAACCGCAGGGCGCGGAGCGCGCTCTCTGCCGCCGACGTGACCGTGCGGCCACCCCACCGTGGACCGGCGCCGTTACGCCAAGACCAGCCGGGATTAGCGGAGGAACGACACCAGTAACCTCCACTGATGCTGCCTGGCCACTCAAACCTCCTGCCAATCCACTGCATCGCCGTAATTGCTCGCCGGAGATTCTCCGTTCACGGCCACCCCGTCGATCCGCCTATAAATAGAGGCCCCGAGCTTCAACTCGAACCCACACCATCCCTGCACTCCACCTAGAGCACGCCTAGCCACTGGAAGAGCCCCGAGGAGGTCTCCTTCCTCGACTCCGGCCGCCGCGACCCGCCACGGGATCCAGCTCGATTCACTCCCGTGCGTGCGCCTCTGCCTCCCATCTCTTGCCAGTAGCTTCACTATGCATCCCTCCTTCTGACCCGCGCTTCAATTCGAAGTTTGCAGCCCTCCACCGGAGTTCTCCACCACCACCCGAGCCGCCGTCCGCCGGAGAAAGTGTCGCCGTCGACGTGGTGCTCCCCGTTGGTCGAGTCCACCACCCACCGACGCGGAAGGACACGCTGAAGCTCTTGGTACCCTCCGATCCTCCTAACTCCCCGTGGTTCGACGCCGGCGTCCACCGCAGTCTTCGGGCGCCGGCGAGCTTTTTAAACCTGACATGTGGACCCCCCTGTCAGCCTCTCTTCTGTTTCCACTCGCGAACCGTTTTCTGTTGGCGCCTTCGGGCAAATACGCTTTCCCTCTTGAGCTTGCACATTTCCATTCGAACCGTTTTCTGTTTTCTCAGTTAAAACCCTGGAACTTTTCTGTTTCATTATAGATAGGTCCCTGGACAGAAACCTTTATAAATTTTTAATAAAAGGGGATTTTTGAGTGATTCTTTTTCTGACAGTCTTAAAATTTTGTCTAGTTTTTTATGAGATTTATTTGGAAATTTTTTGGAGAA
Organism: Triticum aestivum; assembly: GCF_018294505.1. NCBI lineage: Eukaryota > Viridiplantae > Streptophyta > Magnoliopsida > Poales > Poaceae > Triticum > Triticum aestivum. The sequence goes on along the minus strand of NC_057802.1, from coordinate 459,318,031 downwards.
GTTTCTGTGCACGCGTTGGTTTTCACGTTAGTGCCCGTTTTCGTTATTGCCGTAGGTTCCGGAAGAGGTGACGGAGCCGCGAACTTCGCCGAGCTAGACTCCGACTTCTCCGAACCAGGCAAGCATGTTTGAACCTTTGATATGATAGGTGTTTTGCATGTTTGCGTGAAAGTTTGTGCGTGGCATATGAGTATCGGTGAGTTCCCCGTTGCTTGTGAGGCAACTACCCGCATGTTCCAAAGTTGCGATGATCTCTGATGAGAGATGGCCTAATCATGTGGTGACATGAAGGGCAGCAAGGTGGTACTGTTGTAGCATACCAGCCTTGCGTCATCCGACAATTCCGACGTTAACGTGGACGGAGTCACGTTATCGTTCTTTTCCCCTTCCGTGCTACCACATGTTTCTTTGCCAGGATGCGGTTTAGTAAGTTGGTAACCTCTTTCCGTGTACACACCAAACAGAGGGGCCGGGATGATGGTACCTTGGCCCAGGATTAAAGCCAGTCATCCGGTCAGGGGGCATGGGTGTTTCCGGTTGGGACCGAGAGGGGGGGCACCCCCTTAGAGCGCGCGTATAGAAATTTGATCCCATGCTACGCGAGGTTGTAGCCTCCCCGTCTCAAGGTTTTTCTTGAACGTTGCCGAGGGTGATCCCTGGCTTCGGAATGTTGAATGGGTGTGTACTGGTTAGACGTGTTTCTTCCAAAACACCGTAAACGGAACTAGTCCCCGTGACTACTGAAATCCGTTGGCTGTGGTTAAGTACAAACTCTGCAGAGTCAAATCCTTCCAAGTCATCGTATCCATGATCAAGTAGTGAAATCAGTATAGTGAAATCAGTATATCCATATCTATCCGCGTGGAAAACTTGTCCCCCGGTGAACAAGCTCTGGTGGTGAACCCGTTTTAATTATTATTACTGTGGATGGACTAACCTTGTATTTGTCTCGATAATTTATACTCTCGAGCTAATGAATTTTTGAGCTACAATATAAGCCCTTTATGTGATGTCGCTCAGACGTCCGACTGTGGCATGTTCGTCTTTTATTTTCTGTTATAAGCCTTTTATGTGATGTCGCTCAGACGTCCGACTGTGGCATTATTATTATTCTTGCAGTTTCCTCTCGAGGAGTCATTCAGACACTCGTTTGGCACCAGTATTGTTATTCTGCAGTTTCCTCTCGAGGAGTCATTCAGACCCTCGTTTGGCACAAGTATTATTATTCTTGCATTTTCCTCTCGAGGAGTCATTCAGACACTCGTTTGGCACCAGTACTACTATTCTGCAGTTTCCGCTCGAGGAGTCATTCAGACCCTCGCTTGGCACCCAGTATTTATTATCTCTATGTCTGAACGCACTGGTTAACTTGTTCATATGCTTCATGTTTACATTTGTTATATCTTATGTCCGAACTGTCCTGCGAGTACTTTCATAGTACTCACCTGGCTTGTTGATTTGGCCAGATGTTGACGAAGGCGATCTCTTGGATGAAGAGTTTGATAGCGCGTCCGACGCCTAGAGGAGTCCCAGTCAGTCCTGCGCGATCCCGGATATTGGTCACTTGTATTATATACGCTTCCGCCACCCGCAATAAGTCTCCTCGAGCCTCACTCCGACGCTCGAAGAGCTGTAGTCTTCAGGAGTCATATCACTTGCTTCGCGGTGATATTTCCACCACCGTTATTATCGTGAGTTAGTAGTTATGCCACCCTATCCGCCGTCTTGTTTTATCGGCGTGCATGTAATAAATTGTTGGGCAGTTTCCGCTCAACTTTGTATTATATTCAGTACTCCTGGTATTTTTCTTCTGTGACCATGATATTGTCTACCAGTGAGAAGGAATTCTTCCTTACTGGTCCGTAAAGGGATTGGTCTCTCAATAATTATATTATTGAAAAACCGGTAGTGACAAGCTTGGTATCAGAGCCAGGCTGACTGTAGGAAGCCACTAGGTGCGATTGCTAATCGGTTATTAGCGTCTTTTGTGCTTTTTCAGCATTTTGCAATTGTAGCTATTTTCTGTTGGTCATCATAAATTTATGACATGACTACTCAGAATTTTTGCCTACTTTTGTAGATGGCTGGCAGCAGCTGTGAGAATCGAGTGTTCACGAACGTGCCCGAGGGGTTTGTCAAGCTCCTCGTCTCCATCACCAAGCTCGCGATCGGGCCAGCAACTCGCCCGGAGTTTACGCTCTATCAGCACAAGCTCAGCGACGACGTGTCTATGCACCAAGCTGTGGTGCAATTCAAGGGAGGACGTTCTGCAGCTCGCCACTTCCGTTTTGTGGGAAGGGCCATGCCTACGGAGAGGCATGCCATGCAGATGGCTGCCCGTGAGGCGATAGCTCGTCTTCTGGACATCCTTCCTACGATGAAGACTCGTCGCTACCGCTACCTCCCATGCCGTGTGCCATACACCAGTCACTATGCATTCGCCTGCCATCGGGGAGAGCGAGATGAAGCCATCGAGATGGTTGTGGAGTATCTCAAGGCTCTGGAGGAGTCTTTCGACAATCTGGTAGACGATCTTGTGGCTGCCCGCATGGACTTAGTCCGGGGCGGTCCTGCCAGCAGGAAGGAGCTTCTCCACACGGCACCGCCTCTGACCTTCGTCTCGTCTTCAGCCTCTTATGCACCGGCCGTTTTGGCCATTGCTCGCCGTCTGCCTACCACTGAGGAGTTCGACCGAGTCATCGCTCCTACTCCAGTTAGAGCCGCACCACCCGCCGCACCCGCTCTGCCACCCGTCGCTCCCGCACCGTCACCGCAGCGCAGCGTTACGCGCCAGGAGCCAGCCAGAGAGGAGGTGGAGGTTGATTCTCCTGGACCGCTGAGTCTTGGCAAAGGGAAGGAGATCTACACCATCTCCGACTGAGAGCGCCGAGTAGCCGCGCGTTACGTCTGCTTGTATGTTGTGTTGTTGTTGTTTTTTCTGTGCGCTAGTTTGTATTGGTGTGTTTGCTGCCTTCCGGAGTAGTACGCTAGCCTAAACGACATGTCAGGAATGTGTGCGCACATCCTGAGTGTTGTATCATGTGTTTGTATTTCGCGTGTAAGATTTGTGTTAATCAGTCTTTTCTCCATGCAAAACCGCTTATGTTTTCCTTGAAAACCTTGAGGTCTTTTAAATTGTTGCCTTTGCAAAGCTTTCCTTGTGCTACACAGTTTTTCTCATGGGTTTTGCAAAATAATACCCCAGACTGGAAAAATGTCTCGTCCGTGGACTCGCTCCATGCCCAATCAGCCAGAAGAGGTTTATGGGACACATACTAGCAACAATTTCACTCAGGGTCAGTCCAGTCAACAAGACAGCGAAGCAGCCCTGTCTCAAGTATGCCGTCTCTTCGAGCAAAGCCAGCAACAGCACCAAGAGATGATGAATCATGTCATCAATATGGGAAACCACCGCGAACACTATCAACCACATTCCAAGTTATCTGAGTTACAGAAGACTCGCCCCTCAACTTTTGCTCACACCGATAGGCCGCTGGAAGCCGATGATTGGCTTCGTGACATTGAAAGGAAACTAATTATTGCTCAGTGTTCAGATCATGAGAAGGTGCTTTATGCACCACACTACCTTACTGGAGCAGCTGCAGCATGGTGGGAAAACTTCCTACACATGCATCCCAGTGAACACAACATCACCTGGGAAGAGTTCAAGGAAGGCTTCCGTGGGGCACACATCCCCAGGAGCATCATAAAAATCAAGAAGAGAGAGTTTGATGACCTGAAGCAGAGAGGCATGTCAGTGACAGAATACAATGGTCAATTTACCCAGCTGTCTCGTTATGCCTACGACGAGCACATGACAGAAAATAAGAAGATGGAAAAATTCCTGGACGGCCTGGCACCAGCACTAAGATGCCAACTGATTGTACACACCTTTCCGGACTTTAAAACTCTGGTGGACAAGGCCATTACCTTGGAGAATGAGCGCCGTAGTCTGGAAGATATCCGTAAGCGAAAGAGGGACAAGACGACTCTTGCTCGCAACAACCGAAGCAAGGCTGAGGTTCCACGAACAGAAGCAAGGAGATCCACGACTACTGATCCAAGGCCCGTCGGACAGTTTCATGCCAAGGACAAGGAGTACACGTACCGTCCAGGGGTCACCTGCTATGCTTGTGGTCAAGAAGGGCACTATGCTAAACAGTGCCCAAAGCCAAGGAACTCGGCCCCCAAACCAAACAATGGTGGAAACAATCCAGCCCCCAAGCGCAACAATTTTAATCCCAACAACAACCACAGGAAGGGTCACCTGAACCATGTGACCAGGGAAGAAGCGCAGAATGCCCCAGACATTGTGCTCGGTACGTTCCCTGTCAACACAGTACCTGCCACGGTTTTGTTTGATTCTGGAGCTTCCCATTCGTTTGTTTCGAAGAGTTTTGTTTTACAACATGGTTTTCCGATACTTCCCTTGGAAAAATCTATGATCATCAAGTCCCCTGGAAATAAACAAATCGCTCAGGGTTACTGCCAAGGAGTGGTCATTGAGTTCAAAGGACTACAATTCCCAGCAAATCTCATCGTGTTGGAGAGTAAAGGACTGGATGTCATTTTAGGGATGGACTGGTTGACCACCAACAAAGGATTCATTGACTGTTTCAATCGGACCGTGATTCTCACCGACCATCATGGCAAGACAATAAGGGTTTCCGCTCAAGAAAGGCCACGATCACAGCAACCAAAACTGAACAAAATGGACATTGCAGAACTGAGAAAAGTTCCAGTGGTATGCGAGTTTCCTGATGTGTTCCCTGAAGAACTGCCAGGCATGCCACCAGACCGAGAAATAGAATTCAGCATCGAACTAGCACCTGGCACCGCTCCCATCTATAAGAAGCCTTATAGAATGGCACCCTCAGAATTGGTGGAGTTGAAGAAGCAGATAAAGGAATTGTTGGACAAAGGATTTATTCGAGCCAGCTCCTCACCTTGGGGTTCGCCTGTGTTGTTCGCCAAGAAAAAGGATGGGACACTGAGACTGTGTATAGACTATCGAGCCCTCAACATGGTCACCATCAAAAACAAATATCCGATGCCACGGATAAATGATTTGTTTGACCAGCTCGCACAAGCCAATGTATTATCAAAAATTGATTTGAGATCGGGATATCATCAACTGAAAGTACAGACAGAAGATATCCCCAAGACAACATTCACTTCCAGATACGGATTATATGAGTTCACAGTGATGCCTTTTGGTCTAACAAACGCCCCCGCATATTTCATCCACCTCATGAACAAAGTGTTTATGAAATTCATGGACAAATTTGTTATGGTATTCATTGACGATATTCTGGTTTACTCAAGGACACCAGAAGAGCATGCTGAGCACCTCAGAATTGTTTTGGGAGAATTGAGGAAACACCAGTTGTACGCCAAATTTAGCAAGTGCGAATTTTGGTTAAGACAAGTTGGTTTCTTAGGCCATATATTGAACCAAGAAGGCGTGGCCGTAGACCCGGAAAAGGTCAAAGCCATACTTGACTGGAAGCCACCTGCCAACGTTACTGATGTGCGGAGTTTCCTAGGAATGGCCGGATATTACAGAAGATTTATTGAAGGATTCTCCACTGTGGCAAAACCAATAACACAGTTGCTCAAGAAGGACAAGAAATTTGTATGGACGGAAGCATGCGAGAAAAGCTTCCAAGAACTCAAGAAGAAGCTGACAACCGCACCGGTCTTAACCTGTGCCAGACATACACAAGAGTTTTGAAGTTTATTGTGATGCATCCCGAAAAGGTCTCGGGTGTGTGCTGATGCAGGATGGCAAAGTTGTCGCATATGCCTCCAGGCAGCTGCGAAAACATGAGGAAAATTACCCAACACATGACCTGGAGCTAGCAGCAGTCATTCATGCACTCAAGGAGTGGAGGCACTTTCTGTTGGGAAATCGCTGTGAAATATATACAGATCATAAGAGCCTCAAATATATTTTCACAAAGCCAGAGCTAAATTTACGCCAACGACGCTGGTTGGAACTGGTCAAGGACTATGATGTCGGCATTCACTACCATCCAGGGAAAGCAAATGTAGTGGCCGATGCCCTTAGTCGAAACCCCAGCCCGGACAATGACGGTCCGCAAAACTTGAGGCCTGAGTTTCAGCAAGAGTTCGCCAGGCTCAACATGATGTTAGTCCCTGAGGGTACCGTATCAAATCTGGAGATACAACCCACCCTGGTGGAACAAATTAAGAAAGCTCAACAGGGACATCCCAGCATCGAAGGTATAAAGAAGAAAGTGGACCTTGGTAAGGCTTCAGAGTTCATCACAGACAGTGAAGGAACCTTATGGTACGGAGACAGACTTTGCGTACCTAACATTGAGGAACTCAAGCAACAAATCTTAACCGAAAGCCACACCGCTCCATACTCGATCCATCCTGGAGGAACCAAAATGTACAAGGACATTCAGGAAAGATTTTGGTGGCACGGTATGAAAAGAGATATAGCCACATTTATTGCTTGTTGCGATTCTTGTCAGCGCATCAAGGCCGAGCATCAAAAGCCAGCAGGGCTACTCCAGCCAAACAGGATACCGGAGTGGAAATGGTATGAAATAGGAATGGACTTCATTGTCGGATTACCCCGATCACAACGCGGAAATGATGCCATATGGGTCATCACAGACCGACTAACCAAGGTTGCTCATTTCATTCCCGTGAAGACTACCTACTCCACGCAAAGACTGTCCAAACTTTATCTCTCCCGTATAGTTTGTTTGCATGGAGTCCCAAAGACTATAATATCGGACCGAGGCACACAATTGGTCTCCAAATTTTGGGATCACCTACAACAAGCTCTAGGCATGCAACTAGCGTTCAGTACAGCATACCACCCTCAGACTGATGGACAGACGGAACGTGTAAACCAAATCCTAGAGGATATGCTAAGAGCCTGTGTGCTCACCTATGGGTCCAGTTGGGAAGAGAGTTTGCCGTATGCCGAATTTGCCTACAACAACAGTTACCAAGCCAGCTTGCAAATGGCACCCTTTGAAGCATTGTACGGACGAAGGTGTCGTACCCCACTGAATTGGTCAGAAACAGGTGACAGCCGTATCTTCGGCCCAGACATGCTTAAAGAGGCCGAGGAGAAAGTTAAACAGATCAAGGACAGACTGAAGACAGCGCAGAGCCGACAAAAGAGCTACTATGATCAGAAGCATCGTGAGGTCAGCTTTGAACCCGGTGATTCCGTATACCTCCGAGTATCTCCTATGAGGGGTCTGCAACGGTTCAAAATTAAAGGGAAGCTAGCCCCGAGATTTATTGGACCATTTTGTGTAAAAGCACGAAGAGGCACGGTAGCCTACCAACTAGACTTGCCCAAGGAGCTGTGAGACGTCCATGACGTATTCCACGTATCACAGTTGAGGAAATGTGTGAGTAACCCGGAGAAGCATGTACCCCATGAAAGCATTGATGTGCAACCAGACCTCACCTACAGAGAGAGGCCAGTAAAGATTTTAGAAGAGTCTGAACGGAGGACCCGTCAGAAAACGACAAAGTTTTTCAGAGTTCAGTGGAGCAACCACACTGAGGATGAAGCCACATGGGAAAGGGAAGATTTTCTCCAGGCAGAATATGCATATCTATTTGAGGATCAGCAGAAATCTCGAGGACGAGATTTTTCCTAAGGGGGTAGGTGTTGTGACACCCAAATTTTTATTTGGATTTTTCAAAAGATTTTATTTGACTTGAGGGAGGTGATTTAAAATTTTTCTTCAAAAGAACTCTCCCTTTCAAATATTTTTCTCATGACAAGAGTTTTATTTGGACTCACCCAAGACTTGCTTTTGGTCTTGGAGGTCCTTTCCTTTTTATTTGAACTCAAGACAAAATGCTTTTCACTTGAGAAAAATGGCTTTTGAAAATCTCCTTGAAAATCTCCTTGACAAATGGTTTGGACCAGATATGTCAAATTTGGTGAAATTCATTCAAATCTTCCTCCAAAAATTCCAAATAAAATCAGGCAGCCTCTGGGTGCATTGAGTGGTCACCTCACCAAGTACCAGCTCCAGAAAAAAATTTCTCATTGCCAAATCATTCTGTCGAACACCTGCAGTGCATTGTCAATTTCAGGTTCAGTAAAGTTCAGAGAACATTTCAGTGCTACTGTCGTTTTCTTCAGAACTTGTTGTCGATCTCGACAGTGCCCCGATGTCGCCTTGCTCCCCGTCCCCTCCCCCTTGTTCCTGCACCGCACGAGTGTCTGGCACCTTGCGGACGTCGGCGACGAGCAGCAGAAGGTGCGCCGCCCCGTGACCGACGCCAGCGGCGGCTTTGCGGCCGCCAGAGAGAGGCGCAGCGCCGACGGCGCCACCCAGCGCCGCCCAAGCCACCGGAACGCGCTGCCATCTTCGTCGTGAACCGCAGGGCGCGGAGTGCGCTCTCTGCCGCCGACGTGCCCGTGCGGCCACCCCACCATGGACCGGCGCCGTTACGCCAAGACCAGCCGGGATTAGCAGAGGAACGACACCAGTAACCTCCACTGATGCTGCCTGGCCACTCAAACCTCCTGCCAATCCACTGCATCGCCGTAATTGCTCGCCGGAGATTCTCCGTTCACGGCCACCCCGTCGATCCGCCTATAAATAGAGGCCCCGAGCTTCAACTCGAACCCACACCATCCCTGCACTCCACCTAGAGCACGCCTAGCCACTGGAAGAGCCCCGAGGAGGTCTCCTTCCTCGACTCCGGCCGCCGCGACCCGCCACGGGATCCAGCTCGATTCACTCCCGTGCGTGCGCCTCTGCCTCCCATCTCTTGCCAGTAGCTTCACTATGCATCCCTCCTTCTGACCCGCGCTTCAATTCGAAGTTTGCAGCCCTTCACCGGAGTTCTCCACCACCACCCGAGCCGCCGTCCGCCGGAGAAAGTGTCGCCGTCGACGTGGTGCTCCCCGTTGGTCGAGTCCACCACCCATCGATGCGGAAGGACACGCTGAAGCTCTTGGTACCCTCCGATCCTCCTAACTCGCCGTGGGTCGACGCCGGCGTCCACCGCAGTCTTCGGGCGCCGGCGAGCTTTTTAAACCTGACATGTGGACCCCCCTGTCAGCCTCTCTTCTGTTTCCACTCGCGAACCGTTTTTTCTTGGCGCCTTCAGGCAAATACGCTTTCCCTCTTGAGCTTGCGCATTTCCATTCGAACCGTTTTCTGTTTTCTCAGTTAAAACCCCGGAACTTTTCTGTTTCATTATAGATAGGTCCCTGGACGGAAACCTTTAAAACTTTTTAATAAAAGGGGATTTTTGAGTAATTCTTTTTCTGACAGCCTTAAAATTTTGTCTAGTTTTTTATGAGATTTATTTGAAAAAAAAATTTGGAGAAGTTTCTGTGCACGCGTTGGTTTTTACGTTAGTGCCCGTTTTCGTTATTGCCGTAGGTTCCGGAAGAGGTGACGGAGCCGCGAACTTCGCCGAGCTAGACTCCGACTTCTACAAACCAGGCAAGCATGTTTGAACCTTTGATATGACAAGTGTTTTGCATGTTTGCGTGAAAGTTTGTGCGTGGCATATGAGTATCGGTGAGTTCCCCGTTGCTTGTGAGGCAACCACCCGCATGTTCCAAAGTTGCGATGATCTCTGATGAGAGATGGCCTAATCATGTGGTGACATGAAGGGCAGCAAGGTGGTACTGTTGTAGCATACCAGGCTTGCGTCATCCGACAACTTCCGACGTTAACGTGGACGGAGTCACGCTATCGTTCTTTTCCCCTTTCCGTGCTACCACGTGTTTCTTTGCCAAGATGCGGTTTAGTAAGTTGGTAACCTCTTTCCGTGTACACACCAAACAGAGGGGCCGGGATGATGGTACCTTGGCCCAGGATTAAAGCCAGTCATCCGGTCAGGGGGCATGGGTGTTTCCGGTTGGGACCGAGAGGGGGGGCACCCCCTTAGAGCGCGCGTATAGAAATTTTGATCCCATGCTACGCGAGGTTGTAGCCTCCCCGTCTCAAGGTTTTTCTTGAACGTTGCCCAGGGTGATCCCTGGCTTCGGAATGTTGAATGGGTGTGTACTGGTTAGACGTGTTTCTACCAAAACACCGTAAACGGAACTAGTCCCCGTGACTACTGAAATCTGTTGGCTGTGGTTAAGTACAAACTCTGCAGAGTCAAATCCTTCCAAGTCATCGTATCCATGATCAAGTAGTGAAATCAGTATATCCATATCTATCCGCGTGGAAAACTTGTCCCCCGGTGAACAAGCTCTGGTGGTGAACCCGTTTTAATTATTATTACTGTGGATGGACTAACCTTGTATTTGTCTCATACTTGTGATAATTTATACTCTCGAGCTAATGAATTTTTGAGCTACAATATAAGCCCTTTATGTGATGTCGCTCAGACGTCCGACTGTGGCATGTTCGTCTTTTATTTTCTGTTATAAGCCCTTTATGTGATGTCGCTCAGACGTCCGACTGTGGCATTATTATTATTCTTGCAGTTTCCTCTCGAGGAGTCATTCAGACACTCGTTTGGCACCAGTATTATTATTCTGCAGTTTCCTCTCGAGGAGTCATTCAGACCCTCGTTTGGCACAAGTATTATTATTCTTGCATTTTCCTCTCGAGGAGTCATTCAGACACTCGTTTGGCACCAGTATTACTATTCTGCAGTTTCCGCTCGAGGAGTCATTCAGACCCTCGCTTGGCACCCAGTATTTATTATCTCTATGTCTGAACGCACTGGTTAACTTGTTCATATGCTTCATGTTTACATTTGTTATATCTTATGTCCGAACTGTCTTGCGAGTACTTTCATAGTACTCACCTGGCTTGTTGATTTGGCCAGATGTTGACGAAGGCGATCTCTTGGATGAAGAGTTTGATAGCGCGTCCGACGCCTAGGGGAGTCCCAGTCAGTCCTGCGCGATCCCGGATATTGGTCACTTGTATTATATACGCTTCCGCCACCCGCAATAAGTCTCCTCGAGCCTCACTCCGACGCTCGAAGAGCTGTAGTCTTCAGGAGTCATATCACTTGCTTCGCGGTGATATTTCCACCACCGTTATTATCGTGAGTTAGTAGTTATGCCACCCTATCCGCCGTCTTGTTTTATCGGCGTGCATGTAATAAATTGTTGGGCAGTTTCCGCTCAACTTTGTATTATATTCAGTACTCCTGGTATTTTTCTTCTGTGACCATGATATTGTCTACCAGTGAGAAGGAATTCTTCCTTACTGGTCCGTAAAGGGGATTGGTCTCTCAATAATTATATTATTGAAAAACCGGTCGTGACACTAAGCGTTACTGAACCCGAGCGATCGATCGATCCCTTGCTGTTAACTGAACCTGAGTGATTCCTTCGCTACTGCTGCTAACTTAAGCTGATCGAACACTGCTGCCTCCTTCCCTGGATGAACAGTGAGCGTTGTTGAGGGGATTTGGCTGAACAGTTCCCGGTGGGGGGTTGGATGAACAGGACCCCGTGGTAGTAGAGGCCGTTGCCGCTGGATGAACAGTACCCCGATCGATCGAGCCGGTGGATGAACAGGACCCCATGGAGGGCTGGATGAACAGGACCCCGTGGTGGGCTGGATGAACAGGACCCCGTGGAGGGCTGGTTGAACAGTAGCCGGTGGAGGGCTGGATGAACAGTAGCCCGTGGAGGGGTGGTTGAACAGGACCCCGTGGAGAGGGCAGGTTGAACAGTAGCCGGTGGAGGAGCGCGCGGTGGAGGCTGGGTGAACAGGAGCCCGTGGATGAACAGTCGCAGGTGGAGGCTGGAGGAGGTCGACGGTGGATGAACAGTAGCCCGTGGAGGCAGTCGACGGTGGGGATGAACAGTATCCCGTGGAGTCCCGTTTTGCGGTACGCCACACCCCTCTCGATGAACAGGACCCCCGTTTCGACCGTAGTGCTCCAACACAAGTCTGTTTCCTCCGTTTTGCGGTACGCCACACCCCTCCCAATCAACAGGACCCCGTTTCGACCGTAGGAGGTCCGTTTCCTCTGTTTTGCGGTACGCCAGACCCCTCCCGATGAATAGGATCCCGTTTCCACCGTGGCCGGTCGAACACAAGGCCGTTTCCTCCATTCTGCTGTACGCTAGACCTCGTTTCCATTGGCTGTTCTGTCCAAGCCGGTTGGCTCCCGATGAACAGCATGCGTTCCGTTGCCTCCCGATGAACACAACGCATTCCGTTGCCTCCCCATGAACACGACGACGATGCAGTTTCTTCGTTCCGACCCAACCATGTACACGAGCCCTGGCCGTACGTATGCGCGAGTAGGCGTTCGAGACCCCACCCGTATGTACGTACGTGGCCGTATTTTCTTTCCTGCACCCTGGCCACTGTACGTACGTGTGCATGCTACATGCACGCCTCTACTATCACACGTGCCCTTCCTTGCACGGCCACGGTTCATCGCTGCAGCCTTTATACAGACCGATTGACCAGTATGTACGTACACGTTCGCGACCAGAATGACAATGCTACATACGCTTCGACCGGGTGGGTTCCGACTGTCAGGCACTTCCTTGCGTGCGAAAATGTAGCTGGTGGGTCCCAGCAGTCAGGGGGCGAATCAATTTTTTTGCCCGTAATATGGACACACTTCCTTGCGTGCGAAGATGTAGCTGGTGGGTCCCATCAGTCAAGGGTAAAGTTTTTTTCATGAAATACGGTGGCCCGTCCGATGGGTCCCTGCTGTCAGGTGGAGGAATAATTATTTTGTGCGTAATAAGGAGGCCCTTCCTTGCTGCGACCGTGGACCCAGCTGTCAGCCTCTCAACGTACAGTACTCTTCCGATGGAAGTCGTTCGTTGGCCACATTGACCACGCCGCACCGAGAGCACCAAGGCGGTAGATGACGGCGAGGCCTCAGAAGGGAACGACGCGGAGCCGGGGAAGACGCGGCAGTGGATGCCCACGCGGAGAGGAGTACGAGGGTTCACTCTTCACTGGTTTGGCTGTGGTGTGAGGCTGCCGTCGCCGTAGGGCCTGGCCAGCGGTGGGAGTAGTAGGGGGCGGTGAGACCTCCGCGGCAGCACAGCCGGCCACGGGAGGCAAGAGCACGCGGTGGTTTGGATGGCTGGAGCAAGAAAATCAGAGGTTGAAGAAGCAGGACGACCGTTGGATGTTAATAATCCAACGGTCACTGGTGATAGAATCGTTTGTTGACTAAGTTGACAAAGCCCTCCGTCCGCGTCAACTTAGTAGGCCCACAAGTCAGCCTCCCACTATGGTGGGTCCCAGTTAGCAGGGGGAGTATTCATTTTTTTGTGCGTCTTAAGGAGGCAGTTCCTTGCGTGCGAAGATATAGCTGGTGGGTCTGAGCTGTCAGCGGGAGTATTCATTCTTTTTGGCATAATAAGGAGGTACTTGCTTGTGTGCGGCCATGGACCATGTGGGTCCCAACTGTCAGCCTCTCCATGTACGTCCCTCTTCCGATGTTGTCGTTTGTTGACAACGTTGACCACGCCGTGCCGAGAACACCAGCGCGATGCACGATGGCGAGACCCAGCAAGGGAATGACCCGGAGGCGGCGAAGCCACAACAGTGGAGGGATGGCCTGGCCAGCGGTGGGAGTAGTAGGGGGCGGTGAGGCCTGCGCGGGAGCACAGCCGGCCACGGGATGCGGGAGCAGGCGCTCCCGCCGGTGCTGGATTTGGCGGCTGGAGCAAGAAGATCAGAGATTGAAGAAAGACGACGGCCGTTGGATTGACATCCAACGGTTACGTCTGCTAGAATCGTTTGTTGTCGTATATAATAAGTAAATAAATCTTGCATAAGCGTCAACTTAATAGGTGTAACGCCCACGATGCCGCTATATCTCCCACGTGTCGAGGCACGACTTAGAGGCATAACCGCATTGTGGTTTTGTCGCAAGAAGGGTCATCTTCACACAATCCCATGTAATGAACATGAATGGGATGCCGATAGTTGGCTTACAATCGCCACTTCACACAATACATAAATTAATTCATACATCATCCAAAATCCACACATAGACCGACTACGGTCAAAATCCAAATGAAAATAAGATAACCCCAAATGCTAGATCCCCGATTGTCCCAACTGGGCTCCACTACTGATCATGAGCCAAAAAGGACCAGAAGATATGATGGCAACCATGTAAACATAGCAAGTTTCGTTATCAGGTTTCAGACTTAGCAGAAAACAGAACATGGCAGAAACAGACATTATGAGGGCATCTTGGTGAGCTTGATCCACTCATCACAAAGCAATGCATGACAAAACAAGCATACCTACAGCAAGATGGCATGTTTATGAAGCTATCCATGCCAAGATCAAGTTCATAGCATGTACGAAACAACTACAACAAGCTTGGCAAAATTGAATAACACGTAAACAATCTGCCAGGAACATTTTATAGCAAAAGTAGAGCAAGATTGAGTCATGTATGGCACTCCATAATTGCAAATAGGGGCATGGATGGATAGAGCAAAACTATCTCTACAAAACATCCTTACTGAACATAACCAAAAGAATCATGGATCTCTCTATAGACACATGGATACATGGCAACAAAATAACAGCAGTCACAGACAGTAAAATTACTAAGTCCCTGAAATCAGAAACATCACGAAGCCTAGTTTGCATGCTTGTGCTAGTCACCATAGAGATCACAAAAATACATGGCGTACACCTCTGTAAAGATGGCATGGCATACATCAAAACACATGTAGATCTCATGCCCATAAGATGCACACATCAAATGCAACAAAAATAACAAATCCTCAAGTTCTGATAAGTAACAGCAGTTAACAACATATAGCACTCTTGCACCAGAGATTTGGGCATCAATATGGACTCACACGAGCATGGCACTATGTAACAAAATGAAGAGCATCTCGAAACGAACATTTTGATATATGACACGCACGAAACGGAGGTATATGCAGAGAGTTATGATGCGTCAAAGTATGCAACAGAATGTAAAATAATTGGGACTTGGAGAAATTCGAGAAGGGGGAAAAAGTCAACCCTAGTTTTTATGAATCAGGATCTGGCCCGGGGCTCGCTGGAGCTGCTGCCAGAGACGGAGGACGGGGCGGCCGGAGCTCGGGGAAGAGGAGGGCGATGGCGGCGGCCCGAGACGGGGGAGACGGGGCCGGTCGCCGGAGATGACGCGGGCGGCGGTGCGGGCACGGCCGGAGCAGGGCGCAGGCACGGGCTACGCCGGAGCAGGGCGCAGGCACGGGCTACGCCGGAGCTCGCCGGCGGTGGCGGGCGGCGGAAGCTTCGG